>NC_073302.1:318759185-319059185 GCF_027595985.1 Sorex araneus | reverse complement strand
CTTACCTGCTGTACTGTCCTTTTGGCGCCCTGAAGGGAGTGTTGGGAAATAAGTGTGTGGTTTTCAATCTCTCTTCAAGTTCTCTAAAATGTAAAAGAAAACTCACATGTTAGGATCCTAAAGCTCTACTTAGGAATATTCTTTCTACTCCCTTGACTGAAGAAGACCTGGGGTTTAAGACCATTTTCTATGCTTTGGAAAAACAACATTTGGGGCTAGAAAGCTACCGAAGTTAAGGCACATGCTTTGCTTGCACCCAAACCTACTTCGATCCCTGTCCCACGTGTTTCCCCAAGCGCCACTGAGGTGACCTGGATAGTCCCCAGCACCAGAGGGTCTGGGCAGCATTTCACACTCAGGCCCTTGCTTGCAGTCTGCCTGAGTAGGTAAGAATCATCAAGAGGGGCCCTGGGTCTCCTGAGCAGCAGTTGGGAGACCCCATCCTCAAACATTAACCCACACAATTGCCATCCAGAAGTAAGCCCTGAGCTTCGCCAGATGGAGTCCCTAAACAAAATAAAACTAAACAAAAAATCCAAAAACTAAAATCCACACAATTACTATTACACACCCCAGGAAATAAAGAGGGGTTGTCTTGAAATTAAAGTTGAAATCTTTTAAGTAAAATTAAGTTAATATTAACATTTGAATGGGAAAAGCAACAAATACTAAGAAGTAAAATATAATAAGAACTAATTTACTCCATTTAATATTTTTATAAAAATCTTATCAAGGGATTACAAAATTTTCTAAGAAGAAAGGGTGAAAGAGATAAGGTGTTAAGCATAAATGTGCAAGAGGTGCCAATGGTTATCATACCGTTCTCAGATGACTGAGCTGCCCTTTGGAAGTTAGGTATTTTTTATTTAACTTGTTCAAATTCACAGCAGCCCAGTACTCTAGACTAAGCATGACTTCACTTATAATTATTGGTTTTGGGGGTCACACCTGGTAGAGTTCAGGGCTTACTCCTGGCTCAGCACTCAAGGATCACTGCCAGTAATGTATTGCCAGGGATGAAACCTGGATTAGGCATGCGTTAGGCAAGCACCTTACCTACTGCTTTAATCCTTTATTAAGTCACCTTTGATTGTAACTGTCCTTCATAGATCCATCTAGAACTCTAAGGACCCCTCAGCACTGACGGTTTTCCTATCCTACAGGACTCTCCAAGCCTTCCACCCCCTAGAGATTTCCTACTTGCCCACCTTCTCTATCCTTTCAATGGAAATGTGAAACTCTCCGAGGCAGAGACAACACGCCATACTACCTTAGTACTCTAGCTTAGAATGATGAAAAATCAGGGCTGGCTTGAAATAGTAGCTCCTAGACAGGAAATTCATAGTACTGATGTATGTACGCTTTTTCTTTCTAGCACTTCCCTGTCCTTCACCTTACAAATAATAACACAGCTGAAATGTTGCTTTTTGTTTTCAAAGGCATTTTATTGGCATTCAGAAGCATGTGGCAACGGAAACCTGGAGTCCCAGGGTGCACTTGGGCTCATGTACTTTTATGGACAAGGCATCCGCCAGGATACGGAGGCTGCCCTGTATTGCTTGAGGGAAGCTGCGAAGCGTGGCAACGTCTACGCTCAGGGGAATCTCGTGGAGTATTATTATAAGATGAAATTTTTTACCAAATGTGTTGCTTTTTCTAAAAGGTGAACAAATTATATCAAAATATATCAGGGCTGGAGAGATAGTTGAGCAGGGTAGGGCGCTTGCCTTGCACACAGCTCGCTTGGGTTGGGTCCCTGTTATCCCAGATGGTCTCCCAAGACCCACCAGAAGTAATTCCTGAGTGCAGAGCCAGGTGTGACATCTAAGTATGACCGGTTGTGGCCCCCAAGCAAAAACAAACAGAAAGTATGTATAAGCCCCTGACTAAAGCCAGCTGTGTTCATCCAACTTCTATCTATATAGAGTCTGGGAAAGGAAGGCTACTGAGTGAAATGTGGCTAGTGCAACTGAGCACCAAATAGAGGCTTTTTGATATATGCTATTCTCACTGTTGTGAGATCATATCTATCACTGTTATTTTGATCTGTACTTCCCTAATGAAAAGTAATGAGAAGCACTTTTCCACACGCCTTCTAGCCATCCATATGTCTTCATTTTTAAACAAAGATAGTTAGGCTGGTTTCTTAATGTGTTTTCTGGTCCAAGTCCAAATTCAGCATTTAAAAACATGATCCAAGGAAATAGAAAATGTTGTTCTGATTGTTCGAATTTGTAGTGTTAAGATTATATATTATAAAATCAGTGAATAATTTTATATATTATAAATAATAATAAATAATTTTATATATTATAAAATCAGTAATGAAATAATATTGCAAGAAAAAGGAAATCTTTCTTTTGTTCTCTAGTGGTTATAAGCCTGGGACATGGCATCTTTTGGAGGCATTTTTTTCTTCTTCACTGGTATCCATTTTTCTATGTCTTCTTTACTGCACAGTAAACAATTCTCATCATCATCATCATTGTCATCATTATCACCCCGTTGATCGTTGATTTTCTCGAGTGGTCTCAGTAACGTCTCCATTCGTCCTAGCCCTGAGATTTTAGAATCCTCTCTTTACTTGTCCTTCCCAATGGTGCTGCATTGGAGGCTCTTTCAGGGTCAGGGGAATGAGACCCATCATTGTTACTGGTTTTAGCATATGAATACGCAACAGAGAGTTTGCCAGTTTCCCTTAAGTGCAGGAAACTCTTGGTAGCTTGCCAGGTTCTCTCAGAGGGAGAACTAGGCTATAAGATGTCACTTCCAGGTCCCACACACCTGGGTTTCTTTGATGAAGGTTCTTTCATGCGTAAGGCTCGTCCGAACTTGTGGAGAGGGGCCTTGAGCATGGCTGTGGCTGGATTCTGGATGTCTTTGGCTGCAGGGGCTCTGCTCGGGGCAGGGTGGGAAACTCAATCCACCCACTCCAAGGGGCCCCCGGTGAAGACAGCCAGGCGCAGGGACAAGAGACTCTTCCAATTCTGATCACTTTGGAAAATCACTTTTGGCACAAAAATAATTTTTGGATGCATTTTGTAAAAATTGTAGCTTTCAGCTGATACATTTTTAACTGCACATTTTAATACCCTAACAGGATCGCGGACTACGATGAGGTTCATGACATCCCCATGATAGCCCAGGTGACAGACTGTCTCCAGGAATTCGTCACCAGAGGCATGGCTACAGCCTCCTTCTACTATGCGCGCTGTCTTCAGCTTGGCCTGGGGATCACAAAGGATGAGGAGGCGGCTCAACACTATTATTCCAAAGTAAGCCTGGAAACAACTATAACTAGACCCAGGTATCAATTTCTGTGCTTTGGAGACTTGAGTGTCTTTTATGAACTCATGATTTTTCCCCTAGTCTATGCAGAGTTGCTCTACAATGTTTGTCACAGAAGTAGACTGACTACAGACACTTATTAGCATAAATGTCCTGAGCTTATTTTGTTACAACTTGTTCTCTGCTATACCACCCGAAGTTTAAGTGTCCAACATGCCAACATGTTTGTCTGGATAGCTGTGTCTTCTCTCAGCAGGAAAAGAATGTTGGGAGTTGGAGAGATAGTATAGTGGGTAGGGTGTTTGCTTTGCATGCAACCAACTGGAGTTCAATCCTTGGCATTCCATATGATCCCCCAACCACTTCCAGGAGTGATTCCTGAGTGCAGAGCCAGGAGCAACCCCAGAGCACCATTGAGTGTGGCCCAAAAACAAACCAAAAAAAAGTAGAATTTTGGATTCTAGTACATGGATGAACTGTACTTTTAAAAACCATTATCATGCATGACCTCTACCACACAGGAATATTTGTAAGCCTGGTACAGTTCATTAAAATAAGCTTTTTTGTGTTTCAATCCTTGTGATCAATTTATTTAGAACCCAAATACTTTTGATCTTTACAATTAAGTGCCAATTGAAAAGTGAGTATCCAGAGAGAAGGGGGAATCATTATGAAGAGCTCTAAGTGCATTTCAAGCAAAATTTTATTAGGTCAGAGAGATAGTACAAGGGTTAAGGTGCTTACCTTTATTTGCAGCTGACCTAGGCATGCATATAGTTCCCACCCACACCCCAAACCAAAAAAAAAATATTAAAAAGTCTTAATGATATAGGTGGACCCCACAGGTGGCTCATGTGAGTGGAGAGGAGAAAGACAATCACTTTCTCCTGATCCCCCTCTGCCACCCGGGACCCAGGGTTACTGGGTTCTTGTCTCGCTCACACAAAGGAATTTCAGAAGTAGATAAGCAGTGAAGTAAAACAGATTTTATTTGGAGGTTTTTGAAGGTGTGGAGGGGAATAATGTGTGTGTGTGTATGTGTGTGTGTGTGTGTGTAGAGAGAGAGAGAGACAGACAGAGAGACAGAGAGACAGAGACAGAGAGAGAGACTTGTTCAGAAAGAATGGCAGGCTTCTCCAAGGGCGGAGAGAACCCTTACACATACCCTGACATTAGACATGAAAGCACAAAAGTACACATCTCAAGAAGGGAGATGCGGGCAACACATGTAATTGGGCACCACATGTGTTCGCTCAGACACGTGTGCATGAGCAGCACATGGGCTCAGGCAGCGTATGCGTACACTTCCTGTGTTCAAGGTGGCCTTTATAGGGTTTCTCCAACCTGCCCCATGTGGGCTTCTACCTAGATAAAAGTCTGTTGCTAAGGAGGTTACCAGGGGCATTGGGAGTGGTGATGGTCTTCTTTAAAATTCCTTTCCTGGCCTTTTACTTCTGCAGGAGCTTCTCTGGGTCTGTTGCTGTAGATAGGTGAGGTCTTCTCAGACCTTAGTTACTGTTTTTCCTGTTTTCAGCAGGGATGGCTTTTGCCATTGCCTTAGGAGGGGGCCTTCCCTGTCTACCTGCCTACATCATTAGTTTAGGAAACAGTTACAATTAACAGGCAACAATTAACATTGATGGTATGGATGGATAAATTCACTCTACCCTTTTCCACCAAAGTGCCCAATCCCTCCACCAATATCTATATCGATCTTACTGTTAGTCAACCTCTTCAAATGCATTTTTTGTTTTATTTTTGTTTTTTGGTTTTGGCCCACACCCATAAGTGCTCAGGGGTTACTCCTGGCTCTGCACTCAGGAATTATGCCTGCAGTGCTCAGGGGGACCATATGGGATGCTGGGGATCGAACCCTGTCGGCTGCATTCAAGGCAAACTCCCTGCCCACTGTATTATTATTCTGTCCCTGTTCTGATTTGTGTTGGTGGGGCTGGGGGCTACACCTGGTGGTTCTCCAGTCTTACTCCTGGCTATGTGCTCAGAAATCACTCCGGATTATTTGGTGGACCATATGGAGTAGTGGGAATTGAACATGGGTTGGCTGTGTGCAAGGCAAATGCCCTATTCACTTTATTATCTATCTAGCCCTAGGTACATTTTTAAAAGAAAAACAAATCACACACACACACACAATTTTGATCCATGACACCCATAAAGTCAAAATTAGAATTTCAATACCACTGCAATTTGGATAGCACACAAATTGTTGAGTCCTCGTAGAGGAACAATCAAGACAGTCACTTTCTCCCGATCCCCCTCTGCCACCTGGGGCCCAGGGTTACTGGGGTCTTGGCTATAAATAATTTTCTTAGACCCTCACTGGAATCTGGAAAAAACTGGAGTGCCCCCAAACAGATGAATGGTTAAAGAAACTTTGGTACATCTACACAATAGAATACTACTATGCAGTTGTTAGAAAAGATGAAGTCATGAAATTTGCATATAAGTGGATCAACATGGAAAGTATCATGTTGAGTGAAATGAGTCAGAAAGAAAGAGACAGACATAGAAAGATGGCACTCATCTGTGGAATATAAAATAGCAGAATGGGAGACTAACACCCAGGAGTAGTAGAGATAAGAAACACGAGGTCTGCCCCACAGCTTGGAAACTGGCCTCACATGCTGGGGGAAAAGACAGCAGAGACAGAGAAGGGAACACGTAGTAGAGAATGTTGGGGGGACCCACTCGGGTTGAAACCTGCTTGCCGAAAGTAGAATATAGACCAAACATGATGGCTACTCAATACTCTATTGCAAACTACAACATCCAACAGGAGAGAGAACAAAAGGGAATGCCCTGCTGCAGAGGCAGGGTGGGATGGTGGGTGTTGGGGTGGGGGTGGTGGGAGGGATACTGGGATCATTGGTGGAGGAGAATGGGCACTGATGGAGGGATGTAAACGAAATGCAAACATGAAAGTTCATAAGTCTGTAACTGTACCTCATGGTGATTCACTAATAAAAATTTTAAAAAAAGAAAAAAATTGCAGTAGTTGTTCCCAAACTATCTGTATAGTGAAATCACCCTGGATCTTGAAAGAAAAATAGGCCTAAAGTCAGGATCCATTGCATCATGCTTGGCCACTACCAGCAGAGTGACTGCCAATAATGTTATCTCTGGTGTCCTGAGAGCAGCACTGCGTGTTGTCCTGGGCTCCTCAGGGACTCTGAAGCACACAGGGGTAACTCACATCTAACATAAAGAAGCATTTCCTAATTAAACTATTGTGGAAATAAATAAAAGTTTTTCCTAGAAACAACCAGCAAATATCAAGTCACAGGTCCTTAACGGGAGAGTTTCTGCTCAGCTTGAGGTTTGAATGCAACAACCCCCTGCTGTGTCTCCATATCCTTAACACTGAAAGCAAGGAGGCACCTTCTTGCTATTCACTTGTGTAAGGACACTCAGTATTTACGTTTACATAGCTGCCATTATTCACTAGATAAAGGTGGGCACTTTACATATTTGAATGACAATGGTACTAGCATCTGTATGTAAATTCCCTTTATTCTTATCATCACTGATGAAATGTTTCTCTTTTTCAAATGGTAATGTGCATGGTTATTTTTAGTACAATCTATTTGGACAGACTAAGCTACTACTTGGAAATCAGAAAAGAAGTGTATCTTTTTGGGGGGATTTCCTGGAGCTTCTGAGCTACTGAGAGTGGTGTTGCCCCTTCCAGCAGTACTCAGAGCCTCCAGCCTTGTGCAAAGAAAGAGTGCAAAGATGTCTGTGATATCTGCCCAGACCTACAATGTTTTCTTTTTAAAAACATGCTCTCAGGAGCTAGAGAGTTAGGACAGTGAGCAGGCGCTTGTCTTGCATGCTGGCAACCCAAGTTTGATACCCAGCAGCACATATATTCCCCTGAGCCCTGCAAGGAGTGATTCCTGAGCACAAAGCCAGAGTAAGGCATGAGCACTAATGGGTGTGGCCCAAATTTCACCCTCCAAAATATACCTCCGCAAAACACACAAAAAAATTCCCATAATATCCCAAAATTTCACAATATCTAACTATTTTCTTTTTAGGCATGTCATCTAAATCCTGCATTGACAGATGAACTTCATGCTTTAGTTATTCATCAAAAAATTTAGAATACTATGCACTTCAACCAAGATCAGCAATTCTAACCTTTCAGAATGTGTGCACGTTTTCTGCATTCCAAGTCACTGTATTCTGGGAACTCTGACGATGATGTAAACTTCATTCAATTTTCTGTAATTTTTCAACTTAAAACCTAACTACAGAATTCAATTGTCCTCAGTTCTTAGCCTATAGTCTAAATTACGTCAAATGTTGAAATCCATTGCAGAAAACAAGTATGTTTCTCTTCCGTAAGTGCAAAATTCCTGAAATACTTAGTGTCATCTTAGTTTGAACAATTTTAGAGGTTAAAAAGAAAAAAGCAACAAATTTATTTTGAGAAACACTATTGAATGTCTTAGTTCTGTAAATATCTTTGACTTTGTTGAGTTTGGTGAATTTTGAGTAACCTTAAATTTTTGTTTCATTAAAAACTCATTTTAAAATGTATAAAACTACATAAGGGTCAAAGAAACATGAAAAGCTTTAAAGATATTTTATACATTTATGTAGAGCTTGGCAAGCTACCGAGAGTATCCTGTCTGCATGGCAGAGCCTGGCAAGCTACCCGTGGCATATTCAATATGTCAAAAAAAGTAACAACAGGTCTCACAATGGAGACGTTACTGGTGACTACTCGAACAAATCGATGAGCAACGAGATGACAGTGATACAGTGATGTAGCATTTATACTTCTGAAGTTATGAAAGCTAAGACTTCTTGGAGAGGTGATTCAAAGGCTGAGCGTGTGCTCTGAATGTGAGGGGCAGGGTTTAACCCCTGGCACCCCAAGCAACTCTTGACAGCTAAAAGTACTCACACCCTGGGTGGGGTCTCTCCCTCAAAAGACTGTACTAAATCTTTTTGAGACACCTTGTCCTTATAAATGATTGACTAATTTATAATAAATTCAAAAAGGTACTTTTTAGAAATTTGGAATCATACCCTATTTTCCATTGAAGATCTTTATTTACTAATTTTTTGTTGGGGGGCCCACATTCAGAAATGCTCAGGGCTTATTCGTGGCTCTGCATTCAGGGATCACTCTGGTGGGCTCGGGGACCTTATGGGATGCTGGAGATCAAACCTGGGTCAGTCATGTACAAGGCAAGTGCCCTACCCACTATACTATCGCTCTGGCCTCTAAAGATTTAATTAATGAGTAAAGCACCTTATATATTCCTGTTGGAAGTCTATGATAAAGTAATCAATTAAAACTTTTTTACACTGCAAGTCATATTCCATGTTTTAGTAACTTTCTATGTTATTTCACAGTAAGGTAGAATGTAGGAAAATATGTGAAATAGCTTATCAAATGCAAGGATGACAATATTATAAAATTAAATTAGCAAGAGGGTTTCGTTAAGACATCTATGAAGGCAAAAGTTGACTGAAAATTGTAGGATCTCTGTGCAGAAGACTGTGAAGCTTTATACATCTCTGAAACAAGGATGTAAAAAAACGATATATCTTAAAGATAACTAAACTTTGTAAAAATAATGTGACTTTATAAGTCATAATATCCTTTATGGAGAGGATTCAAACAAGATGTCTACCTAGATGTTAGTTATAAAATATTTTTTATCCAACAGATTCCTATTCATAGAGAGACAGAAAAGACAGATTCCAGAAAGATAAGCAGTGTGAAGGCACCCTCAGGAGCAGATCGTAACTCAGATGGAAGTGTCAGATGTTACTGGAAATATCCATCTTCTGCTTAAACTGTTAAGTTTGTGGTGAAAATGAGAAAAGCAATTGTTCTGAATCCGATCTTAAGATAAATTCTCACTTTTTCTTGAACTATTGGAAGAAATTTCAGAGGTCTTGATTATTTTTTTGTGTGTGTGTGAAGTAAACAGATTTTATTTAGAGGTTTTTTGAGGGAAGGAGTAAGGGGTAACTGGAAGAGAGAATAGTAAGAGTAATGAGCTCAAGAGAGAACGCGGGCTTCTCCAAGGGTGAAGAGAGCCCCTACACACATCCTAGCACTAGACACAAAAGCATGAAAGTACACATCTCAAGAGGGGAGATGCGGGCGACACATGTGCTCAGGTACTGCATGTGCTCGGCCACGTGGGTGCAAGCAGCACATGGGCTCAGGCAGCATATGCACCAATTTTTTTTTTTTTAAAGGTGAATGATGTGAAGACCTCAGCTCATCTGAGCTAAAGACTGAGCCACTCACCAGCCCAGGTGTACTCCTGATCTGCAGAGTGCAGTTTGCAGAAGCTCCTAAGGTGCCCAGGGCATGAGCTTCATGTAACCTACAGCAGACTTAAAGATTAAAAAATAATCTTAAATTATTTTTTGGGTTTACTGAAGACCTTGAGGTGTAGCTTATTACCACTGATGACACCTGTCAGATTCCTCACTTAATGACAGTTTAAAAGGAGTCTTACTCATTCACCTACCAGACTCTCTTGTGGTAAGCTTCCAATCATTGACCAGTCCTCCTGGCCTTTGTTATCTCTGACCTTGGATATTAGTCTCAAGGTCCTGTCCAAAACACAAAGCAGAACGATATCTGCATTTCTGCGTTCATTGCAGCACTATTCACAATATTCAATATTCACAATAGTCAAAATCTAGAAGCAAATCCTATAAATGAATGCAGTCATTTTTTTTTTGGAGGGGGGGCGGTGGTGGACACACCTGTCGATGCACAAGGTTTACTCCTGGCTTTGTACTCAGGAATAACTCCTGGCAGTGCTCAGGGGACTATGTAGGATGCTGGGAATTGAACCTGGATCTGCTGCATGCAAGGTAAATGCCCTACCTGCTGTAAATCGCTCTAGCCCCAATGCAGTCATTTTATATCTATCCCTCTCCTTCTGACTCAGTTCACTCAGCTTGATGCTCTTCATGCCCATCCACTGACAAGAAATTTCATGACTTCATTTTTCCTAACAGCTATGTAATATTTCATTGTGTAGATGTACCATAGTTTATTTTTCCAATGGTCTGTTCTCCAGTACTCGGGTTGTTTTCAGATTCTGGCTATTGTGAACAGTGCTGCAATGAAAACAGAAATGCAGATAATGTTTCTGCTCTGTGTTTTGGACAGGAACTGAGTGATGAAAGTAGGTAAAGGAATATACCTGATAATACTGGATACCTTTCAGTATCTGTATTGCAAACCATAAGGCTCAAAAGGAAAGGGAGAGACAGACAGGCAGAGAGAGAGAGAGAGAGAAAGAGAGAGAGAGAGAGAGAGAGAGAGAGAGAGAGAGAGGGAGAGAGGGAGAGAGAGAGAGAGAGAGAGAGAGAGAGAGAGAGAGAGAGATGCCCGCAAGTGTGGGGGGCAGGAGGGAAACTAGGGACATTGGTTTGGTGGTGGGAAATATAGACTGGTGAAGGGACAGGTGTTTTGTGAGTCAGTTAAATAATAGTAATAATAATAATTAATAATAAAAAATCAACCACCTGAGGTTACTCAATTAAAAAAAATGGAGTCTTGCAATAAGATGACATCTCACCCCAGGGACAGTGACATATTATCAGAAAGACTGGAAACAACCAGTGTTGCTCTTGTTATGTTTCTGAACTTCATTTGGTCTTTATATAATGCCAAGTCTGTGATATATCCTCAAACAGTCCTGACTTCTTCCTCTTATCTCTTGGAAATATAAATTCAAAGGAGTCTTGGAAAGTAATTTTTTGTTTGTTTGTTTGGGGGCAACCATGCTGTGCTCAGGGCTTACTTCTGGCACTCAGGGATTGTTCCTTGTGGGGTTCAGGGAACCATATGGAGTACCAGGGATCAAACCTGGTTTGGCCACATGCAAGGCAAATACCCTACTCACTGTACTATTGCTCCAGCCTCTAATTGGAGGGCAAGAGGTGTGTGGTGGGGAGGGGATAAGGGAGGCTCCAAACTCTGGTGCTTAGAGGCTACTTCTGGTGATTCTCTACCAATTGGGCCAGACCCTGAGGAGGTCGTGCTACTTGGGACCGAACTGGGAGCCCGTGATTGTTAAGGTATTTGCTCCAACCCCTATCCTATCTACTCAGCGCCAAAGGGCAAAGGCCAGGTAGTCCATGCAAACTGCTGAGTTCCTGAGGGAGCTGTGTAAACTCCTTTTTCCCGGGTGATCCATGAGGGATTACATATTAAAGGATGGTCACGGGCTTTCCCGGTGGCTCTCTCTCACAGCCCACATTCAGTGCTCTCAAACCACTTCCTGACCCGGGACGGCTGCTGCCTTGGGCCTACGAAGGAGGAGCGAGGGCCAAGCTGGTTGATTATTTGTCGTTTATTCCATTCCCGACTCTCCCAAACTCTCTCCACAACTCTCTCCCCAACTCACAACTCTCTCTCAGCTCTCTCCAACCCTCTCTCTAACTCACTCCACAGTGCTATCTCCAACTCTCCCTAACTCACTCTTGCTCTGCCCACAGCTCCCACTCTGCCTCTCTCTAACTCTCCGCAGCCACCACTTTTACCACCTCATCTCTAACTGCGCCTCCCATGTGGAGAGCCTCCACGGGACCATGCTTTGTAGTTCTTCATAATCAACACCTGTGTGCTTCGAAAACAACTCCTAATAAGGAAACAGGATGTCTTGCCACGCCCATAAGCTGTAACTAACCTATCAGATGCAGACACGTGGGCGTAAGCAGGCAGCGAGAGGTATATAAGGGGGGAAGTCACCTAGCTAGTCGGTTCTCCCTCATGCGTCCCCCTTTCCTCCTTCCTCCTCGTCCCCGTTCCTGATTTCTTCTCTAACGCATGAGAAAGTTCCTGAATAAATCGCAGCCAAAAGGATCTCCGAGTTGCGTGTTTCTTCGCTGGACGAAGCAGCGCACGACACTCCCAAACCACGCCTCCCCCAGGAAGCGCAATCAAAATGTTTTTCAAGCCCACCTGCAGTCCACTAGGGAAAAACAGCACTTAAGATGTGTTTCTCTTCTCCTTAGACCCTAACTTAATTAACATCTTAATTCTATTCCTAATGTTTGCCATTCTCTGTGGACACAGGAATAGACACAATTAGGCTTTTAGGATAAGTCTCCTGGGAACATCTCACCACAGACTCAGATTACAGTGCTCAGGCCAGATTAATCATTCTTAACCCTAGCAGGGTCCGAATCTAGTTATTACTTTTGGTTCATGACCATGCTCTTAACTTATAGTTAAGCACTATGGCACTTTGGCCAGGCCCATTTCAATGCCAGGGTAGCTCATAGCTCACTGCTTGCCCTGGGTCCATCTGTTTCCCTGTCAGGACCCTGCTTTTGGGGATCTAAGAAGTTAGGGCAACTGAGGCTTGTAAAGAGAGCAGATGTCCAAGAGGTAATATTATCTGAAGTCAATTAACTCCCAAGTTATAGGTTGTCTTCCTGTGTCCATACAAAAAGTAATTGCTCTAAAAAGTACAATCGAAACAACATCTGCACATGTATGTTCATCGCAGCACTGTTTACAATAGCCAGAATCTGGAAAAAACCCGAATGCCCCAGAACGGATGACTGGTTGAGGAAACTTTGGTACATCTATACAATGGAATACTATGCAGCTGTTAGAAAAAAGGAGGTCAAGAATTTTGTAGTTAAGTGGATGGGCATGAAAAGTTTCATGCTGAGTGAAATGAGTCAGAAAGAGAGAGACAGACATAGAAAGATTGCACTCATCTATGGTATATAGAATAACAGAGTGGGAGACTAACACCCAAGAACTGTAGAAATAAGTACCAGGAGGTTGACTCCATGGCTTCGAGGCTGGCCTCACGTTCCGGGGAAAGGCCAACTCAGAGAAGCGATCACCAACTACATTGTAGTCGAAGGCCATGTGGGGGAAGGGAGTTGCGGGCTGAATGAGGGCTAGAGACTGAGCACAGCCGCCACTCAACACCTTTATTGCAAACCACAACAGCTAATTAGAGAGAGAAAACAGAAGGGAATGCCTTGCCACAGTGGCAGGGTGGGGTGGGGGGGAGATGGGATTGGGGAGGGTGGGAGGGACACTGGGTTTACGGGTGGTGGAGAATGGGCACTGGTGAAGGGATGGGTTCCCAAACTTTGTATGAGGGAAGTATAAGCACAAAAGTGTATAAATCTGTAACTGTACCCTCACGGTGATTCTCTAATTAAAAATAAATAAATTAAAAAAAAAAAAAGTAATTGCTCTGAAGTAACTAACCATGCAAAGGACATTAAGGAGAAGAGGAAAACAATATTTATAAGACAGCAGAGTCTGATCAGGAGGCAAAGGTAACTGACAGGTTGGGGAAGCAATCAATAAATCCAAGCTCCCTGCGGCCAGGGAGGAAGAGCGAACTAATGTCATCTTACAAACTGCCCTCTTTGATTTTTTTTCCTATGTCAAATATCATGATTTTGACAAAAAAAAAAAAAGTCAAAGAGGTATTACTAGAAGAAGCCCAAAGCTAAATGTTAGTTTGTGATAAAATTAATACCACTTTATTATATAGATTATTTCCCTTTCATGGATGTAGACAGAAAATTTTGTAGATTGCATTTTCAGCAATCATTCCTGTAGGTCATGGGGGACAATGCATTTAATAATGATTGCACAAGCGATTGCAAATAAATAAAAGAAATTGATTAAGTACCTATCAACAACCCTGCTATGCTTTTCGAGAGGAGGTCCAGGAGCCGAAGCTGCACACAGCAGCGCTCAAGGTGCCCATGTGCCACTGCTCAGACCCACCTTCCTGGGCCCATGGACTCACTGTCTCTGACACTGTCATCCCGTTGCTCATCAATTTGCTTAAGCGGGCACCAGTAACATCTCCATCACGAGACTTGTTGTTACTGTTTTTGGCACATCAAATACGCCACGGGTAGCTTGCCAGGCTCTGCCGTGCGGGCAGGATACTCTTGGTAGTTTGCCAGGCTCTCCGAGAGGGACGGAGGAATCGAACCCAGGTTGGCCGCGTGCAAGGCAAATGCCCTACCCGCTGTGCTATCGCTCCAGCCCGTATATATGTATATATATGTATATGTATATATGTATATAAATATTTCTAGAAATAATTTTCTTAGAATCACTTAGAGAGAGTATGGGGAATATTGTCTACCATTGAGGCATGGGGAGGGTGGGAAAGGGAGAGAATACCCGGGATATCGGTGGTGGGGAATGTGCACTGGTGGAGGGATGGGTGTTTGATCATTGTGAGATTGTAACCCAAACATGAAAGCTTGTAACTATCTCAAGGCGATTCAACAAAATTAAAAAATAAATAAATAAATAATATTTACCAAAGAAAGAAAGAAACTTGGTGACACTATCAAGACCCTAATCTCCCTGCAGGAACTTCCTTCCTCTTTCTGTTTCCCCATCAGGCCTGCCCATCCTTTCAAGGTCAGATCACATCCCAGCTCCCTAACGTATCCCAGCAAGCACAAATTTTCCTGACCTCAGTCACACTAAAAGTTCTATTTTTCTACATATATATTCTGTGAAAAAAAAAAAGCAAAAACAAAAACAAAACATTTTACCCCCCTTCATGAACAACTAAGCACAATGTTTTCTATAAAGCATCTGACAAATATTTGGCATGTTTCAACTTCCTTTTTGAGATACAAACATCTAAAATGCCATAGACTTCTGTGATTCATTTTCATATTTTATTGCTTCAAATGCTTCAAACTATGGGAAATCTTTGGTAAAAATAAAGAGTAGAGTTTTCACAATAATTTTACACAAAGCATTGCACAACAATGTTCTCCAAACACATGAAATAATACAGGAATGTTCAGAATCCTCAGTGAGGAAATTAACTGTACAATATTCATAGTTTATTTTAAAACAAACTGTTTTCATAAATATTTAAAATATTTCCTAGGTTCTTATCACATATTAACATTTGTATTTCAGTCAGTATGCTGAACTGTACCATATTTATATGACTATTAAAATAAAAACCAGTAATTAACAGAAAAAATTTTTTTCTGTTATCTACTACAGCATCAAGTCCCCCCACCCCCACTCTGCTTACTTCACATAAAACTAGAGGGAGGTAATTGCAAAATAAAAAATCAATGTGGTTCCCCGTCACGCCCTCTGTGGAAAAGAGGAAAATGTTTCATGTCTATTATTACACAGACATTTCTCTGGTAGTTGATTCGTGCAGTTTCAGACTTGGCCAGCTCTGAGTTGCTCTAGATGCGTCCTCAGCTCAGGACACAGTTCAATCAGCAGCAGTTCCAGCAGCACCTTGATCAAAAACAAAGGTTCAGAAAGTGAGTTTTCTCTCAAGGCTCACTCAAATATATAGGTCAAGATGAAAGCCAAGTTTAAGGTCTGAAATTACTCTCAAACAAACCAGTCAGTATCTATAAATGCCCTGGAGCCATCTTTGAGGTTCGATAAAGATGAACTATCCATAATGTTGATCTGATCTAAGACATGTAATGTATAGCTAATTATGAACTCACATGACTGGATAAGAGCAGGCTTTGCTGAAACGAGAAAGCCAAGCAGTTATGCAGACGCCTTTTGTGTATCATGTGTCCAGAAAGAGAATGGAGCAGCTGTGTCCGCTGGGGGGTGGGAGGTGGGGGTTGGGGTGGGGAACAGATCGAACCAAAATGAATGGGTTCATAATTATACCAAGGACGATTTAGAATATAATCGATTTAGAAGGAGTGCAACTTAGTGGTAAAGGGTATTTCTTGCATGTATGAGACCCTAGAAAACATAGGTACATAAGCATGTGTACACACACACACACACACACACACACACACACACACACACACACACCTCTACCCTCAACATCCAAACACACCCAAATCTATCCGCCCTACACAGACCACACAATTCTACCCCCATGTGGGAACAGAAATGCAAAATCAGTTAATCTTAGTAAGGTTTAAAATTACTCACATATAATAGGTGCTTATTTGCTCTTGTTTCTTGCAGGGCATTGAATATTTTTATGATACCATGGCGAGCATTTTGCTGTCCAACAAGGCTCTGAAGCATATCTGAAAAATTAAGTCTATGTCCTATGCTGCTCTTTGTAAAAAATGCACAATGCATATTTAGTAAAGAGCTATTGTTACCCAATACACATTAAGTAAAAACACTGGGGCATAAGGAAGATGAATAACCATTTTTTTCAAAACTCTAAAGTGAAAGATACATTTCTAAAAGATTTTTTTCAACCTAAAGCATTTATACAAACCACAATTTTGATATACTGCTAACCAATTAAAGTTAAGTTCTTAGAAGAGTATATTATAGCAGAATTTTTAAAGCATAATATTTATTTCTATTCTAAAATACTTTCCAGTTGAAGTAAAATATAGACAATACTTTTTTTTTTTTTTTTGCTTTTTGGGTCACACCTGGTGTTGCACAGGGTTACAGGGGTTACTCCTGGCTCATGCACTCAGGAATTACTCCTGGCGGTGCTCCGAGTACCATATGGGATGCTGGGAATGGAACTTGGGTCAGCTGTGTGAAAGGTAAACGCCCTACCCTCTGTGCTATTGCTCCAGCCCCAACAATAATATTCTTAAGAATGTCAGTATAATTTATTAGCAAGGGGCTAAGATATGACTTAAAAGAATAAAGCATAGTATTTTTTTCATAGTATTTTTTAAATTGATACATTTTTCTTGAGAGAGATCACTTGAGTATTGTTTTTCGGTTCATATTTCTTTTTCTCTCTGTAAATTTCAGGACAAGAAGCTTGTTCTCACCTGGAATGTTTTCTAGCAGCTTCTGCTGTGCTCTCCTTTTTGTCTCCTGTCTTTGTTCTGTGCTCCTAGATGAAGTCGATGGTGCCAATTTCCCATTTGGCCAAAGAACATCCCGGAAAACATTAATGTAGTAAACTACCATTTGCTCACTGATAATCCAGTTCACCATGTCTCGGAGTTGTCTTTTAAGAGGAAAAAAAAATACATTTCTAGGATGAGGTTTTGTGAAATTGCGTATAGTCAATCTCAAAAGGCATGTACCAACAGGAGGGTTAAGACACAGATCAAATGTTTGATGAATAAACTAGGAATTGTCTATGATTACACTTGGTCTCCAAACTCTTTGTTCCTGGGGCAAGAGCAGATGCAGTCATTCCCTAAGGGTGCATTTTGGCTGCAGTGACAGCTGCGAATATTTGCAATGCAGCCCGAACCCCCTCAGTCATAATGACAAAAGCCAAGAGGAAATTGGCAGGTTTGCTTGAACTTTGCTACTAGAAGTGCATTATTTAATGCACACATTTCTCCATGCAATGGGATAGAACATGCTTCCAGTGTTCTGACTCCCCCTAGGTTTCAGAAGGAGGAGCCTGAGGGTGCCTTCCCCTGGGGGTTGATTCTTGGTGTTGTTGGCACAGAGCACACTAGACTGAGTACTCCTGCAACTGGGGGAATATCATGGGCTCACAATATGGTGCCCTCTCTCTCTGCCAAGTGAAGGATTGTGAAGAGAAGCACTTCTGGTAAGCCCAGTGTCAAATTTGCAGTGAAATAAAAATTGGTCAATGCCTGTCTTGCACAATCACACAGAT
Organism: Sorex araneus; assembly: GCF_027595985.1. Taxonomy (NCBI): domain Eukaryota; kingdom Metazoa; phylum Chordata; class Mammalia; order Eulipotyphla; family Soricidae; genus Sorex; species Sorex araneus. The sequence goes on along the minus strand of NC_073302.1, from coordinate 319,041,300 downwards.
GTTTTGGATGGTCCAGGTTTTCCATACTCCTCCTGGCAGGACACCCACACTTGAATGAGCCCAAGAAGGGCTGGGAAGTGGGCAAGAGGAAGTCTCTGCTAGAAAGGGTGAAAAAGAATCATCTTTGGGTGTCGGTGGCAGGAAGAGCTAGAAGTTGGAACTCATTCATGTTTGGTATCGGAAAAATGCATACCTGTGACAAATTATCGTGAACAACTTTGCAAACCACAATATTTAAATAAAGGAGGAAGTAAAATAAACATACCCTGTCTAGTGGATACAGCCTCAAGATAGGAAATGAAAGAAAGAAACTCATTTGTGAATCATCACTACTAACTAAAATGGCCATTGAGGTGCTTTCCTAAATCTTACACAAGTGGGGGGGGGGGGATGGAGACATCATAGGAAATAGAAGTGTCAGGTCTAGCAGTCATGAAGCATTGCTTTAATGACAGGGACACAAATTGAGAAATAAATGGTTTGGTGAGTTGACTGCAGGCAAAGGTCATGGCGCAATCACACAGACCTCCACAGAAGTCCCTATGCCCCTATGCACGGTGAGGTATCCTGAGAGTGCCATGGAACAAGCAGTGGTCCCACAAGGACCAAACTGCCTCTGAGCAGAGAGAACAGGGCGTGGCATGCAGTGCTCAGGCGCCATCCAAGCCTGCACTCTTCCCTGAAAGGAACATGAACTCCACCGCACGCCAGGCTCCCGGGATACTTCCCCACAGAGCTCACAACTGTGACCATGTAGAGCGCCTGAGGCCAAGTAAAATGTTGATATTTAATAGCCTGGCTGTTCTATCAACCTTCCTGAGAAAACCTGTGTGTAAGGATAGGCATCCTGGTTACCAGGTGCTTGTGATGTGGCTTACTCACTGGCCCCATGAGAAATTAGAAAATTTCAGTTTACAACTTAAAATTCGTGTCAGTGACCCCTACCAAAAACATCATGAGTATCTTTTACCCACTGAGATCTCACTTTCACGCCAGCCCAGATCTGGGAATTATTATTATTATTATTATTATTATTATTATTATTATTATTATATAATGGCTTGGTGGGGCACACCAAGCAGTACTCAGGGCTTACTCCTGCCTCTATGTGCAGAAATCACTCCGGGAGAGGCTTGGGAGATCATTTGGGGTGCTGAGGATCAAACCCCAGTCTGCCACATACAAGGCAAGCACCCTACCCACTGTACTATCTCTCCAGCTCTCTGGGAATCTTTTGAAGCAATTCTGGTAGGTGACATGATGGCTGGCACAAGGCAAGAGGCACACTCATCATCTGCTAATGGCAAAGAAGAGCCAAGGGCCAGGTACTGTGTAGTTTCTCTGCCTGATTGGAAAACTAGGCCCAGTTTTAACAAAAGCCTGTCTTCCGGCCCCCAGAGATGACTGTCATCCACCATCAACAATCACACCACTGCTTCTCCTCTGACCATGAAGAACCAGGATCCCAGCAGGAGCAGGAAAACCACGCAGGGTTTGCTGAAACTAAGAGGAAAACAAATGAGAGCACACCTGGGGTCCAGAGGAAAGCAAGGCCACTTTGGAGATCTTTTTAGCCAAGACCTATCATTACTGAGCCTAAGAAGGTTGCCTTAGGAGCTAGGGGATGGCTCACGGGGCTGGAGAGAACCCTCTGCACGCAGGAGCCCCGATTTCATCCCCTGCACCACACAGCTCCTGCAAACAGTGCCAGGAGCAGCCCCTGAGTACCACTAGGTGTGATCCCAAAACAAAACATGAAGATTGCCTTCAAGGGAAGTAAATTAAACAGGCCAACCTGATTCAAACAAACACTGGCAATTCCATATCACCTAAATCGGCCCCCAAAGCATTTTTTTAATCATAAAAACAAATAGAAGTAAACTGTGTACTTATAGTCTGGCAAGGAAAATATATTTGCAAATTAATAAAAATAATGTTATTATTACTTCCCATACAAATTTTTCAAGATTTAAGTAATAAAATTGTAGTACTAATTATTTCAGTGTTTAGCAACTAATTATTTCAGTTGCACCAGATAAAACATCTAGTCATCTTTATCTGAAAACTTCTTCTGTACCAAAAGGTGGCCCCCCCCCCTTTTTCAGCAGGTGACTTATTTTTATAAGTGCAAGTAATTAGATGCTTCTTCATTAAGAACAGTGGTGTTCTACTGCCAAAATGCAGGTGTGAGAAAGTTGAAACAGTATTAACTAATGTAAGCATTCACACCTATGGATTATCATCATCATCATCATCATCATCATCATCATCCCGTTGATCGTCAATTTTCTCAAGCGGTCTCAGTAACGTCTCCATTCGTCCTAGCCCTGAGATTTTAGAAGCCTCTCTTTATTCGTCCTTCCCACTGGTGCCGCATTGGAGGCTCTTTCAGGATCAGGGGGATGAGACCCAACATTGTTACTGGTTTTGGCACAGGTGCAATTCCCACTACCATGACTCTTAACAAAATGTATGGTTTGTTTTATCTCCAAATAAACATCTATCATGTGTTGCCCATTCTATTTTCACACTGGCTTAGTCTGAAGACAAATTTTTCGCAGGGGCACTAGAACAATTCCAGACTTCTTTTGGCCTTCCGGTGGAAGGGGACTAGAGAAATGTGGGGGAGCACACCTTGGGTGCAACCGTAGAGGGTGCCGTTTGTTCTCTAAAAGAAAGTAGTTTTCTGAGGAGCATTCAGCAATCAAATTTTTTTTCTCTGAATGGGGTCAAATGGGAGGTCAAAAACGTTGGGATCCTCTAATATAACACTTAAACTGAGGATGATGAGCTGCTGCTGGACCTGAACAGCACCCAGTGTTCAGTCGAGTATTGCAAGGTGTGGGCCTCAAGAACCCATATACTGTTTGGAAGATCCCTCCCCCTACTCTGAATCAATTAAAGAACACACTACCCCAGATACTCAAAGTCGTCACCATGATGAAAGGAAAACTTTCTAAAATGCTTCTGATCCTCATCAGTCAGAGAGCCAGAGTTATCTCAAACTCTATCTTTTAGATCAGGGGTTCTAAACTTTTTTGGCGGGGAGGATTAGGGGCCACACTTGGTAGTGCCAGGGGTGCAAACCAGGGTTGGCTACAGGCCGGGCAAGTCTTAGCCCCCCATACTATCTTTCTGGCTTCTGGGGGCATCTAAAATTTTCCACTCACAACTATATTTTTCCTGAGGAAAAAAAATTATGTATCCCTGTCTACATGGGAATATAAAATAGGTATACAAATCAAACATTTACTGGTAACAAATAGTAAATAAATTTATTTTAAAACATTTTTTTTTTTAAAGCTACATGACCCCATGTGGGTCTGTCGAGTTTAGAAAGCTGGGATCTAGTTCACTCTTCATTCCACTGGGGAAATTCTTTCTGAAATCTGCTTTCCTACCTGATCCTGGAATCATTTCAGAAACAAAAATAAGAGAAAATAACTTCCATGAGAGAAATCACTGGCTATTGTGATTCTGAAAAGGAAATATGACTGAAGGTAAAGAGTGGGGACATGAATTCAAATATTAATTTTGTGCAACTTACTTGTTAATGGTTCTCCCAAAAGTGACCTGAACGAGTGCAATTAATGTTCTTCTCACCCATTTAAACACTAAAATATAAACCAAAGAAAATATGTTACCACAGGATACCACAGTTATGACATTTTTCAAAGCTATGTAAAGCATAAATAATTGTTTTGGGGCCACAACAGGCAGTGGCATGGGGGCCACTCCCAGCTTGGTGCTCAGGTCACGATACAGTTGCCAGGGATGGACCCCAGGACTCCTTTGAAGGCAAAGGCTGTGCACCAGCCCCCAGACTGACAAAGCATGAATCTTACCACTTAATCAATCTTCATCGTGACATCAAATCTGAGCCACAGAATTCACACCCACAGAATAAGTGTCTGCCCAAATAATTCTTCTAAGTTTTCATTTCATACTTAGCAACTTAGGCAATGAAATCTAAGGTTTTTATGGTTTTCTATGCCCAAACAGCTGAGCCTGTGAGTGGTATGCAAACTTCACTTCCTTTGTCCCCAGGCTCCTAACAACACGTCTGTTTTCTGCTGGCACACAAACTCCTAGTTTAGATTTCTGGCTGGCTCAACCAAACTTTCTAACACACTGTTCCTGAGTGAGAAACATCTGTAGTCAAATGTTGACATATATTTTGAGATATTAAGGAACTGGTGGGTCTGAATGTTCCCAGCTTGAGTTAAGACCCATGTTTGGAGGTGATCAAATACTTTTAAATATTTAATGCCTTTGGAGAAAGAAAAGTGATCTGCAGAGAGCCGGGACTCTGAGTGGGCTGTGAAATCAGCCACAACTGGGGACAATCGCCCTGAGCACTGTGGCTTCCCTTGGTAAAGGACAATGTTCAACATTTCCTTTTTATTTTTGCTCTAGAGGCTGTGTCAATAATTTGTGTGTCATAAAGGGTTCTTCAGCCATAAACTCTAAAAGCAGATGCATTTTCATAGAAAAGCTTTGGGGAGATATTAGGTCCACAAATTGGAATTTAACCCAAACTTTCCACTAAGTATTCCTTCTCCATTTGCTGAGCTGCTTGGCTACTAACACCGGAGAAAATGAGTTTCAGACTTGGCTACAAAGGAGCCAGGAGTCAGGAAGCCAATACCCCTGAGTAAGTCTCTCAACTCTGTCTCTCTGTCTCTCTCTAATACACTCTCTCTCTCTCTCTCTCTCTCTCTCTCTCTCTCTCTCTCTCTCTCTCTCTCTCTCTCTCTCTCTCTCTCTGACTACATTTGAAAGTAGTCCAGCATCATTTCTGACTGTGATGGCATGCCAATGTCTTGTGACAGCAGTGTGGCTCATCTTTCAAGCAAAAGTCAAGCCTTGGAGTCAGAACCTCCAAAGGCTCAAACCTGCCTTCAGTTCCTGATGGAGTCTCGAGTGCCGGTTTGTTCCTTGTCACCTAGCATGTAGCAAGCCCGTCAGTAACGAGACTTTGCCTTTCTCCCCTCAAGGGCCTGCATGTATGTGCCACTTGGGAAGAATGCCCTATAGTCCAGCGATGAGTTTCCACATACTCAAAAGGTTCCTTCTTCAACACAGACAGAAACCAGAAATGATGGTGCTATAAATTCTCTCCCATCACTGATGCTCCCTTCCTTAACTTGATGAGTCCTTGATCCTTCACATCCCACAGGCTGTGTCACAGATGACACGGCCTTGATATTCCTTTCCAAGACTCGGTGGCTCAAGGCCACAGTGACAGCTCAGCAGAAGTTTGTGCGGATGGCAAACACAGGACACTTAACCTTACAAGCGATGCCCTACTTATCCCTCCCTGAAATGTCACTGGCAAAACAAAGGCTCTTCTGAGCAGGCATGCAGAGGGGAGCTGTACACTGCAATGACAGGGGTTGGACCCTAACCCGGTCCTGATTGACCGACAAAAGACTAGGGTGGTGTCTCCTCATTCTTATCCACTCTGAGAAATGGGTGGGCTTATATTGAATGACCAGAGGACACTGAAGTGGAGTCAAACTTTAGGTGAAGAACTTGCATTTTCTGTCAATACTTACTCCAATTAAACCCTAGTATACATCTTGAGGACTATTTTTTTCTGTTTACATGGAATCGAGTTCAACATTCCCTATACAAGTGTCTAATGTATGTAACAGTATCTTTTCCATTGGGGGAGTTTTAGGAGGGTCTCCCAAGCAATGCTCTGAGAGTTTCAGGACCACTCCAGGTGATACTCAGTCCAGTTCTGTTCAGGGTCACATGGCTCTGGGGCTCAGGGGGACTGCATGGTACCTGGAACTGAACCCCAGGTCTCTGTGTACCATGCATGCACTGCTTCCCTAGAGCCATCTTCCTGGCCTGGCAACATGCCTTCTTTCATTTGAAAAGACGATTAATATTTGGATGAGTCCATTGCATGGATGTTTCTTAAATGGTTAAACTACCCTCTATTTCTGAAGTTTAGTTCTAACTCTCCAATTAATGTAACTGTGGTAATGAACATTCTTAAGGTTGGAGAGATAGTAGGAATAAAATGCTTGCCTTGGATGCAGATGACCCTGGTTCGATCCCTGGGACAACATAAAGTTCCCTGAGTACTGCCAGAAATGATCCCCAAACTCAAGGCCAGAAAGAATCCTTCAGTAACACCAGTGTGGCTCAAACAGTGGATAGTTAGGTAGACAGAAGACAATTCTTAAATATAAATGTCTTCTTGTGGTTGAGAATTTGATTGTGTCTACTGCTTAATGTAAAGGGGACTTTAAACTGTAGATTCCATGATGGGAGAATCTCTATCTGATATATTTTTTTGTTTCCCCTACAGAGCTATCTCAAAAACATACCTCCAAAGTATCTTTGATTGTTATTATAGTATTATTTTAGCATTAGCTTAAAGGAAGCAAAAGTCCAATGGTCAAAGATAATTCAATCTGATACTTTCCATTTTTTTCCTATTCAGTTCATTAGTACACTGCATCTAGGCATTTTATGGGTCACCTAGTATGGGCAATGCATCAAAGTAGAAAACAAGGCATGCTGAAGGCTTCCCATATATTGATAATTCTTTAAGTGACATGCTATGAGACTTCTACATAAGAGAAATGCATGGCCCCATTTTCCACATAGGATATCCTTCAGCTCATATTCTTCACCCCACAGGAAAAGATGCGAAACAGAATGGGCAGAGTCCAGACATCCCCAGGGCAACATTCCTCCTGGTGGTAGTGTGGTATGACAGTGTGCCCTGCAGATTTTTGCTCTTTTCCTTTGCTCCCTTTCTCAGGCAGCGAGGGGTGCTTGTTAGATCTCTGGCCAGGAATCAGGCTGCAGGTATACAGGTCTCATGTGTGGGAGAGCTGAAGACTGTGGGAGAATCTAAAGGGCCTGGTCTTACTCCAAATTCAAAACTGAGCCAACTAGTATGGGTTTACCTATTTTACCAGCAAAGTTTGGTGGCTCCTAGCGAAATGGTGTAATGACCTTCACTTTGCTTTACTAGGAACTTTCATTTGGCTCCAGCTCAGGGCTCTTATCACGTGGGCTGGATAAGTCTTTTATTTTTTGCTTTTCGGGTCACACAAAGCGATGCACAGGGATTATTTCTGTTTTACACTCAGGAATTACTCCTGGCAGTGCTGGGGGACCATATGGGATGCTAGGAATCAAACCCGGGTTGGCTGCGTGCAAGGCAAACGCCCTACCTGCTGTGCTATCTCACTCCAGACCCTGGATAAGTCTTCTACACAAGAGCACCCCTGATGTCTACTCACAAGATGCCAACAGTTCCATGTCCAAGTTGTGACAACCGAGAATGTTTCTAAACCTTGCCAAATGTCCCCTGGAAGATCAAATTCTCCCATCACCCATCCCTCCCCTGGTGACCACTGCACTCTGGGACAAAAAGAACAGTGACTGAAATGTAAGGCCGAGCACTTCTGTGTCCCTGGCCAATTCCTGTCTGAACAGCAACAAAACATCCTTTTCAGCAACAAGGTTCTTCCTCTTCTGAGCAAAACTGTTTTCAATTACACCCTTTGATGACAAAAAAAAAAAATAACCTATGCTGAGTCATATCCAAAGAAATCCAGAGATTTCAACATTTCTGCATTCAGAGGAACATGGTCTGGGATAAGTCAATTCCAGGAGTGCAGCAATGGCATCAGTCATTAAGGTGTATCATCAGTTTCCACTGTCACATTGCCTCTGTAAGAATTTGGTCAATAAAACTATGCTTGTGATTCAGAAAAAAAGAGGGGGGAGGAATTAAGTATATATGTGTGTGCTCATGTGTACCAACTAACCACCAAATAATAACAAAGAGGCTTACTTCCTCGAAGTTCAAAAATCTCCCCGATCAGCATGAAACACGGCTCAGCCAAGGAGTCCTTGCGTCCGTCCACCTCATCCCCATAGTCGGACAGGTCACTATCCTCCTCTGTCTCTTCCTACACACACAGAAGACAGAGGAAGCACAGCACTTAGCCCAAAAGAGCTGGTAGAGTTGTTCTCCCTTTCCAAGTGTCGTTCCATGTGCATATACTTCAGCCTTGCATATGCCATTCACTCTCCTAAATGCAGAAATTTTGTATTTTCCACAGGGAGGGCTATGAGTAACAAATTTCGTGGGAAAGCTAGATCCTCAAGCCTTACCATGAACTTTTGAATAATTTTGAAAACACTCTGTTCACTGTCTAAATAAGGAATGAGCTAGACAATAAGTTTTCTAACCATTTGGCGCTTAGGCTTTTTTCTATTGTAAACGATTTTACATTCATTTGCTTCTTTGCTTTTTTTTTTTCTAAGAACAGTGAGGATATTAGTGTGATGTGGTTATTTTTAAAACTCACACTCGAGCTTTTACAGTTCAGCTAGCCTCGTTTCCTGATCTTCCGATCAGCAAGTTTCATTTAGAAACTCATTTCCCCTCAGGCCCAAGCTAGTGCCTGGCTTGAGACTCTGCTTGGGCCCCTGCTACCGGGAGAGAGCGACAGACTCATCAAGAGCTAGTTCTCACTTATCCCATTTCTCTGTGGTGTATAGGAAACTGGATGAGGAAACATAATGTAGTGAAAACGCGATGCCTACATCACCTTGATCACAGTATCACAAGAGGACAGAGAAAGAAAGAAATCAAGTGGGGGAAGGAGAGAATGGGAAGTAATGGGTGAGCAGGAATTAGGACTTCAGTTATCCTGGTGATGTGGGTGAGGGGCATGGCCAAATATCCAAAACAGAGTCAACAAAGCTGAAAACATGAGGATGATGCGGCAACCACTGACACTTTATCATGGTCCTGTCAAGTTGATGGGCGGGGGTGGGGTGGAGGTTTGGGGTGGGGAGGGAATATGGGGGCCCTGGGGGTGGGAAGCTCACACAGGTAGTGGGACTGTTGTCGAAATATTGTATGTCTAAAACGCAAAGATCAGGGACTTTGTAAGCCACAGTTCTTTAATTAAAAGAAAAAATAATTTTTAGGAAAAAATATAAAGTGGTAATTCTACAAGCAGAGAGATGAGCTGTTGGAGCGGGCTCAGCCCAGGCAGGGGTGGGGGTGGGAGGGGCACAGGCTAGAGTCTCTTGAATGTCTGCGGAGAGGGCAGAGCTGAAGCTCCAGGAACAAGCAGAGGGAGGGTTGACATTCCAGAAACCTACTGACACCCCCTCAAGCGCATGCTCCGCTCCAGAACCTTCACCTGCAACCCTTCCACCATGAGGGGGGCTCGCATAGAACTCCCCTTCCACCTTTTACTCACCTACCGCCTCATCATTTCATTTCTGGATCTTAACTCAGGTGGCTGGTGGGAGGTAGGGTGAGGGTGGGGGTGAGGAGTGGGTAGAAGCAGGTGCCCCAAGATGTAACACCGATAGCAAGTGAAAATGAAATGTATCCGCTTTTTCCCCAGGTGGGAGCATGGTTTTCAGCAAACAGCCTCTGTGGAGACATCAGCTTAACTGTGGCCTGTGAGACAGCTCACCTCCTGGTGGGGGAAGAAGTCCCGGGGAAGTCTTTCCAGAAATGAGGTTAAGGAAAAACTGGGTTTTTTCCCCGGCACATCAATAACCTTGAGGTAGTCAGGAGAAGGGCTCAAAAAGGCATAAAGGGCTTCGCTCTGGCACAGTCTTTCATTGGAGAGCAGATTCTGTGGACAAAAGAGATAGGATTAGTCGTGACGAAGAGCACGTCTGGGCTGCTGAGAGCTAACACTAGCCATGGCCATCTTGGTGCAAGTGGCTGGGTCAGGGATATTGACTTCCTTTGTGACCCTGAACTTAAAACCACTTTCCTGAATGCTCCCCCAACCCCGGAAATAAAATCTCCCAGACAGGTTCCCTGTCATCTCCTAAATAAACGCTCCTCTGTTCAGCTGAGCACCCTCGGCATCCTGCTCAAGGGGTACTGCTGACCCTGACCTCCTGACCTCAGGCTGCTGACCCTGGCACTCATCGCCTGAGGCCAAATCGCCTTGACTTGCACGTGGCTCATGGGTCCAGGGACCCCACTGCTGAGCACTGACCTTCCTTCAGCTCATCGGAGTTTGAACAATGTCATGGCACAGAACCCAAGGGTACCACTTAGCTATCCTTTGACGACCGTGATCAGATTTTCTATGTGAAGCTGAAAAGCGGCACGGCTGCTAAGCCCTGGTTTGGGTTCTCGCTGGCTCACACAAGCCTAGGACAGCTTGTATTGGTCCTTAAACTAGACATTTAATCTCTTAATCTTTTTGTCTGACCAGAGGAGAAAAAGCAGGCATAAGTCAAATTTATTTATATACTAGCAAAGCCTTAGAAAAGACAATCCAATTCATACTGTGACCAAAAGAGTATTTAAATGCCTCCTCTAAAGAAGAACTGGAGATTATAGAGAGGGTCAGATGGACACTGGCTTGATAGTTTGATCAACTCTGGTTTGATCCCCAATACTGCACATAGTCCCCTGAACAATGGCGGGAGTGATCACTGAGCCGGAAGTCCTGAGCCATGCTTGTGGCCCAGGCTATCCCCCGAAAAAGATACAGATACAGGGTGGGGAGGGGAGCAGATGGGGAGATAAGGAGATGATAAAGAGTTCAATCCTCAGCACCCCACAAATATCACTAGCTATAGTCCTGGAGGCTTGGTGAAGTCCAGTTCCTCAGTAGCACCATTTCTTTGGGCTCCAGCATGGAGCTGATCGTATGCTTGGTTGAGAATAGTGGGCAGAGGGCCTGGAGCAAGAGTCCAGCAGGGAAGGCATCTGCCTTGCTTGTGGCCACCAGGGCTTGATCCGGGCATCCCATATGGTCCCTTAAGCACTGCCAGGAGTGATCTTTGAGTGCAGAGCCAGGAGGAACCTCTGAGCATTGCTGGGTGTGTCTCCCCCACCAGATATATATATATATATATATATATATATATATATAGAGAGAGAGAGAGAGAGAGAGAGAGAGAGAGAAAGAGAATGGTAGGAAGAGTGCCAGGACCCTCAAGCACATCTTTGCAGGTTTCCTCCATCCCTCAAAATATAGAGAGGGATTCAGGATGCAACAGTATGAATGATGCCCCCATTTATGGTCTAACTCCCTCAGGAGAAACGACTGTGGGGGAGAGGACTGTGCTTCTAAGACAGAGACAGGGGCAGAGGGTAAGAGATGAGGTTCTCATCCTTGATGCTCACATCCCACTGAGATCTGAAAACCCTCTGACCTTCCCTAAAACAACCACCTCTGAGAGACCCCAACACAGCCATGCTAGGGTGAATGAGGGCTCAAAGGCACTGCCAGCTTTCGGGAGAGGGGTGCCAGCTCCATGTCCCCTGCAGAAGATGGACCAGAAATGTCTCTGAGGTAGTGATAGAGATGAAGGGGAGAGAACAGCGGGGCCATGTCCCCCTCAATCTAACAAACTGGCCTATAATCCATTTTCAGGATACTAAATGTTCAGGTCAACATGTAGGTGAGGGTGTATTAGAAAGAGCAATAGTCTTTCAACTAACTTGAGTTCCTTTAAGCTAATGTGCATCCAGACATGATTTTATAAAACAGAAGGCATCATAGGAGTGATGAATCTCAAAGTTAACATAATCAATATAATTTAGGAAATTATAAAGGGTGATAGGCCTTGGCTTAAATTCTATTTTGAAAGAAAATAACAAAATGAAATGTTTTATAAAAGCTAGAAATGTTCCCCCAAATTATATGTCTATGTCTGTGAGCATTATATAATTGGGAGTTATTATTTTTAAGCTTTCTAAAAGTGGAATCTCATTTCCATTCTCCTCACCCCATACACACCTCAAAAACTCTCAAGAAAAGGAAATTAGGAGAATATATTTAGGACCTGTTAGAGCACATGACTCTAGTGCCATGAAGATCTAAGATGACTGTTGATGGAGAAGCAGTAAAACATTCCAAGAAGACAAGTGTCATATGCAGATACAGAAATGGGACACAGCGTGCCAGGTTGGAACAACCACCATGTTCGATGTGGCTGGAGTCAGTGAAGCACTTGGGGAGCAGGGAAGACAACTGTAAGAATGGCTAAAATATAACTGATGGAACGGCCAAGAACTATTAGCTGGGTCACCAAATATCTGTAACACTGATACATCCTGATAGGGAACTATGTCATATGTAACATTCATGTCGACAACATTCCAATGGAATCCTTTATTCTGGAAGGTTCTGTGGACCTGTGAGCATTTGTCCTGGTGACAAAGCATTCCACATATTGCTTTCTCTGTCACTGGCAGATGGTATTCTACAATTTCAGTCCATGGTTGTGGCCTCTCTAAATATACTGAAGTTAGCACCTTCAAATAAAAACTTCAAAGAAATGAAAACAATCAAAGACTTTATCTCCTAATGTAAGAACCTCTTGATCAGAAGCCAAATGGTGACTTTAGACCACTGTACCATCTAGCGTAGCTCAAAGTCTTTCTTGCTCACCCTACCTACTGGCAGTGTGACCCAAGACATATTTTTCTGGGCAAAACTTCAGAACTCACAATCCTTGTATTTGCATCCACATAGCAATATGGAAAAGACAGGCAACATGAAAGAGAAGTAGACACAACTTTAACAGGTACTTCACTAAAGAAACTAGCCAAGTGGCCAAAACACAAAGACTGCTGCTCAAGCCCATTAGTCATCAGGAAAGGCAAATGAAAGCCACAGTGAGAAACTACTACAGACCCACCAGAATGGCTATAAAGAAAAAGGCAGAAAATGAGATGTAAGGCCACCAGGACCTTGGCACATGATTGGCAAGTATATGAAAACTGCTCCAACCACTGAAAGAAACAATAACAATCTCTAGGTACTGTCCAACAAACATTCACCCAGGACAGGCATTTGAAGTGAAGAGATGCACCCTTCATATTAGCCTCCAACAGGAAATTGTACACAAGCTCTTCAGAAGCAGATGAGCAGACCCAGCGGGCCTTTCACTCTCATGAAAAACCGGGCCAACAATGAAAACAAATGATGAACATCTAAGTCAGAACACTGATTGGTTGTCAGGAACACGGTGCTGAAGGGTAAAAGCCAGATACCTAGGAGTACTTGCTATCTGGTTCCACTTACCGTCCTAACCTTCTCTGTTGAATAACCCTTACTCTCTCCATTGCCAGAAGTGAAAACGTGGCAATGGGAGGGGGCAATGATAAACAGAGAATTGCAGGGTTCTGGAAGCTTCCTAGCCGGATATTACCAAAGTATGTTCAGTTTGTGAAATAGGGAAGGTTATTCACTTATATTATTGCTATTTTTGTGAACATGGCAGACTCAAATTAGTTCTCTCCCCAAGATAAAAACTGAAGATAATTTGAGGATCTGTCATAATCTCTGAGGATAGAAAAAAAATGAGTAAATGGGGACAGAAAAATAAACACTTTTCCTCTAATACCCACAACTTTTCTTCTCCTTACCTGTAAAAACTTATTTAATTGATTCTTGGACTTTTCCATAAACTTTTGATCTATAGATTTGAAAGGCAGCTTGCTAAGAGAAGGCAACTGGACTTTTTTTAAAGAAGGGACACACTGCAGGGAGACAAAATTAAATGTTAGCATCCTGAAATGACACATTAATTCTTTTAAAAGCAGCATAATTAGCACAACCACATCTCTTCTTCCTGTCTTCACTCTTCTGAGATTTTGAACCTCGCTACCTATTCTTGATAAATGCAGGTACTCTGGAGGAAAGGGACTTTTGACGTGAAAGGCTCAGCTCTTGGCCCATGAGTGCCTGGAAGCTGAGAAATCCTCAGCTGGCCAAGCACAGATTTGCAGCAACAGCACAGAGTGCTACTTCTGACCGAGAGGCAAAAGGTTTCCCTTTTCACAATGTGTTTTGTTTGCAATATCGTCATAAAAATATCAAAATTGATACAGGAAGATAACAGAAAGAAGAACCAGAATGTAGCTCAATTATTGCTTTTCCCTGGCAAACTGCACAATGCCAATGTACTAATATGTTGGTAAGTGAGAGAAACAGATTTCCCATGGTGGACTGAGTTTGTCATTTCTTCCAGATGCTGTGCTAGAAAGCTTAGCATTTAACAACTCTATGCCCTGGGAACTACTACCACAAAGTAGGTGTTTCCCATGCCAGTGCTCTGCCTGGCAACTTCTGGCCTGCTCTAATTTCCACTCGGGCGTGTGGGCTTAACGAACTGTGCAAGTGAGCAGTTTTCCTGCCCGACTTTTTACTCTTGTGGTCTTCATCAGTGCACTGAAGGGTCATAGTAGCCAAGAGATGGTATGCCAGGGCTTTGTATGGTAGGAAAGGGAAAGCCAGCCTTTCTCAAACCATCCACAAAAGCATCACAGGTTAAGTGGCATTTGCCTAAGAAAGGTATCTGAATCCGGGCAAAACTTCAGAGAAATGAAAACTAGCAGTGAGAGTTGCAAGACTGAGGCCCTGGGGGACCTGAGAGGGTGCCTCACAGCTGTCAGCAGGAAGGTTCTTTCAGAAACTGAAGACTCAGTGACAAGGAAGCACCAGGGTAAGAGATAAACCCAGAGACAATGCCACAGGTGTGACAGGCACAGATGTTTACAAGATGTGCTTCTCTAATGCTTCAGTGGTATTGTTTTATATTTTCAAGTACTTATTTTTCTACCTTATTTCAACATCAACCCTATGGGATTTTTTTTTTCTCTTTCCATTTCAGAGAGGAGGAAACTCTTTTCCTTTCTGCTAGGAGACAGATGCTAAATTTTGGCTGTGCAATGGTTGGTCAAAAGGAAAATGACACAGTTGAAAAAAATTTTTTTAATGTAGGAGTACTGATATTTATTCAACCACTGATTAAGCTGACTGAAGAGGGCATGAACTGCACATTACTTTTTTAAAAAATTTTGAATTGAATATCTGTGAGATAGACCACTACAAAACTGTTCATAATTGGGTTTCAGTCATACAATGATCCAGCACCCATTCCTCCACCAGTGTACGTTTCCCACCACCAATGTCCCCCGTTTCCCTCCCACGTGGCATCCCCCAGCACCCCAAATAATCTGACAGCCTCTCTCTATGGGAGGCACTTTCCTTTTTACTTTCTCTTTCCTTTTCCTTTTGTGCATTATGGTTTGCAATACAGGTACTAAGAGGTCATTGTATTTGTTCGGGGCATTCATTATTTTTATCAGGATGGTAAGGCTGGAGTAGCTTTTTAACTGGGTGGCAGCTTTGGGGTGTGGCTGTGACTGCTGAGGCTTCTGGAAGTACAGGGAGGTGGGGGGAGGCAGCCCATCCTGACCCCCAAGAAAGCTGGAGATTTCAGTTACAAAACCTGTAGAGCAGAATTTTCAGCAGATTATGGAATGATGCATTTGTGTAGTATCCATTTTCCTCAATAATCTTAAGAAATAATATTCTTGCATTAAATGAATACGGACTGGAGCGATAGCACAGCGGGTAGGGCGTTTGCCATGCACATGGCCGACTCAGGTTCAGATTCCTCCGTCCCTCTCGGAGAGCCCGGCAAGCTACCAAGAGTATCCCGTCTGCATGGCAGAGCCTGGCAACCTACCCATGGCATATTCTATATGCCAAAAACAGTAACAACAAGTCTCACAATGGAGACGTTACTGGTGCCCACTTGATAAAATCAATGAACAATGGGACGACAGTGCTACAGTGCTAAATGAATATGATGGTTTCCACACCACTAAGGTGACCATGTTGTCTTTCAGAACTGCTGCAGTGTGATATTTGGGGCACCACCCATTTAAAAACAATTGAAATTAGAGCATTCTGAAGTTAGTGATTTGGGGCCAGAGCAATAGTGCAGCAAGCAGATTATTTGCCCTGCACATGCCAACTGGGTTCAATCCCCAGCAACCCATATGGTCTCCTGAGCACCACCAGGAGTAATTTCTTTTTTCCTTTTTTTTTGGTTTTTTGGTTTTTTTTTTTTTGAAGATGAAAATTTTAATTGGCTCCAGAGAGAAAGTATCACAACTGATTCATTTAAAAAAAAAGTTTTTAAAGTACTAAACAACAAAGTTCACCCCTTCAGCCTTTTGCATAATGATTTAACTGGAATAATTTATTAAAGAAAATTTAAATATCCCAAAACCAGACAAGCTATTTATGAAACATTTCAAAGGACAAACCCATCTATGTGGCAAAAATAACATAATCCTGTGTTGTCTAAATAGGGCCTTACGTGAATGACCACCCAAGGGTTTTAGTACATCTTACTTTTAATCACTGAAATCGACCTTACCAGGAGTAATTTCTGAGTGCAGAGGCAACAGTAACCCCTGAGCATTGTTAGGTGGCCCAGAAACAAACAAACAAACAAAAGAAATAATAAAGATCAGAGTTATTGATCAAACTCATTGAAAATAATCACCCTGAGAGCAAAGAACTTAAAGCAAATAGGCATATTTCTTTCTTTCTTTTTTTTTTCTTTTTGGGTCACACCCAGCAATGCACAGGGGTTACTCCTGGCTCCGCACTCAGGAATTACTCCTGGCGGTGCTCAGGGGACCATATGGGATGCTGGAATTGAACCCGGGTCAGCCTCGTGCAAGGCAAACGCCCTTCCCGCTGTGCGATAGCTCCAGCCCCACATATTTCATTTTTAACTAACAGCATGAGAGGTGACCATAGGATTTTATTAGCTCATTGTGACTAAGAGCTAGATGGCCTAACTGAGAGTGACTGAAGAACATTTCCTCTGCTTGGGATGGATGGCAACTACCTCCAATAGGAGGCAAAAGTTAGAGAAGATGCAATTCCAGAGAAAACGGGAATAACAGGGAACTGAAAGTAAGACGACCTGTGTTGCAATCCAGATCTGGCCACTATGTACATATCTTGATACGTCAATTAAACTCTCGGATCACTTCCCCTATGAAGGAATTGACGTAGATTAGCATGTAATACATGTGACACTGTGCCTACATGTCTACACTCAACTATATAATATGTCAAACACAGCGTCAAACACACAAAAGTTCTACAAAACAATGCTCAAAGCTATTGTAAGTGGTAATATATAATTTAATAATATTACATATATTACATTATATAATATGTAATATAATAATAATATAATAATTTAACAATAATGTTTACTAGATGCCATAGCTTCTTCTGCATGTGTTGTAAAAACGTATTATCCCAATGCCATCACTACCCACAATACCATGAGGCAAGTGAGGAAATACCATGAGTGCTTCTATTACATTGAAGAGGAGAAAGAGGAATAGTGAGGAAGTGACAAGTCTCTTTTTTATTAGGAAGGAAAGTCAGCATTCCAACTTGAGCAACCTGATATTCAACTAAGATGTTTTAGTGATTCCTCTACTGATGGGAAGAAGACAAGCCAATATATTTTCTTCTTCCTGCTGCAGCCCTAAATTAATTTCACTGCCCCCTAAAAGAGTCACAAATGACACAACTAAAAATCACTGGTACTGAGTGATCCTCCCTTGGGGGTTCAATGCAGGTAATATGGAAATTCAAAATTTCATAATAGAGATCAGACAACCTGCCCTGGAGGATTTAGACTAAATTTAATGGTGTGACATATGAGTTTATCTGCGAATGGCCTGTTCAACAGCAAAGAAGAAAGAGCAGTTGGTTTCTTTATATGTAAATATTGAAACAAACCACTAAATACCTTCTTGATCAATAATCACATATTTATTCAGAGGTGTCCATACCTCACTAAGTTTCCGGTGCAGGTTCTGAAATTCACTAAGTCTTCTAGGGACGGTCCAGCTCTTGGTCTCAACTTCCCCAACTTCGTGTAAGCTTACCAAGACAAAGTAACAGGGCATTTGCTCACCATTCTCTTCGGTGACCTTTGGGGGTAAAAGACACACATAGCAATAACACTAAGCAGATGTGGTAAGTAACGTGTTAAATGACTCCCAAGATTCCCTCTCCACTGTGTATATATGCTCCACATAGTCTCCTGGAAGATGATCTCAAACCCATTCTACAGGTTACAATACACAGCAGAGATGACTTTTAAACAGCTGACCTGGGAGGAACTAACCTAATTGGAGGTTAGTTCAGGAGCCGGGAGAGTCCTCGGCTAAGGCAGTTGGAAAGGCGGAGAGTGCTACACTGTGGCAAGGAATCATGGCCACTCCAAGTGTGTCAGTGCAGAGCAACATAGAGAAAGGACCTGAACTGTGTGTCTACTGACAGTAAGAGAATTGATACTTTCATTCCACACCACAAAGAAAGGAATCTGACAAATAACTCAAATAAACTTGGAAGTGGATTTTCCCCCTAGTCTTCAGAACTCAGACTGTTACCAATAGTAACATCTTGATTTCACCTTGTGATACAATGAGCAAAGAACCACGTGATAATACATAGTTGGATTTGCGGCTAGTTGTGAGCTAAGAAATGGGCAAGGTTGGGCCAGAGAGGGAGTGAGGTAGCTCAAAGGGCTGAGTACAAGTTGTGCATGCTGAGGACCCAGTTCAATTCCTGGTATTGTACTGTCATCCTTCCCCCACCCCCACCCCTGGCCCCAAGCACCCCTAGGAGCAATCCCTAGAGCTGTGAGTAGCCCCCAATACCAGCAGGTGCGCCCTCTCCCAAAAGCAGAGAGAATAAATGGGCATTGTTTTAAAAAATGAAATTTGATCCTTTTTTTTTTTTTTTTTTTTGCTTTTTGGGTCACACCCAGTGATGCTCAGGGGTTACTCCTGGCTTTGCACTCAGGAATTACTCCTGGCGGTGCTTGGGGGACCATATGGGATGCCAGGGATCGAACCCGGGTCGGCCGCGTGCAAGGCAAACGCCCTACCCGCTGTGCTATCGCTCCAGCCCCATTTTGATCCATTTTTAATATAGGAAAAGAAAATCAAAATAGAAGACTCAATATCTTAACTATGAGATGCTAGAAAAATAAGTAATAGCAAACAGAGGTGAGATATAACATAAACTCTTCAAGAGCAATGAGGGCTTCCTAAATTTAGTTTAAATCAATAAAGTGGGCCGGAGAGTTAGTACTGGAGGTAAGGTGTTTGTCTTGCATGCAGTGACCCCCATTTGATCTCTAACACCGCATATGGTCCCCCCAACGAAAGCCAGGGATCATTCCCAAGCACAGAGACAAGAATGGCTCCTAAGGACCGTGGGATGTGATCTCCAAATTCTCCCTCAGAGAAAGAAGCTAGCAATACACACACACACACACACACACACACACACACACACACACACACACACACACATGTATGTGTGTGTATTTGCTTTGGGGTCATACCCAGGGGTGCTCAGGTGCTACTGGCTCTGTGCTCAGGGATCACCCTGGCAGTGCCCAGGGGACCATATATGATGTCAGAGATAGGACAAGGGTTAGCTGCATGCATGACTTGCTATTTGTGTACTATCTGGGAACAAGCTTTTTACTGCCAGGTTACCACATGACTGGCAGGTGGAAAAGGAGGTATCAAGACTAACAAAGTAGGGGCTGGAATGACAGTACAGTGGTATGGCCTTTGCCTTGCATGTGGATGACCCAGGTTCAAAGCCCGGCATCCTATATGGTCCCCCAAGCACCTCCAGGAGTAATTCCTGAGTGCAGAGCCAGGAGTAACCCCTGAGCATCACTGGGTGTGACCCAAAAAGAAGAAAAACCATTAACAAAGTAAATACTGGTAAGCATTTTCCCCTAAATGAAACGACATTTACAGACAAAATGAGATATAGTTAGTATATTTTGAAAAATTGCTAACCAGCAAAATATTTTCTAATTAATGGGAAAAATATTCCTTATTAAAGGTCTTAGAGCTACTAAAACTTGAGCAGCTGAAGTCAGCAGAATGTGAGAAACAGATTTCAGATGGTGTTTCCCAAGATCCCTGAAGACAACTGGTAATTTAAGGGCATTAAGTGCTCCTATCTGAGAGTTGCTTAAAATTTCTGTGAATGACAGACAATTTTCTCTCTGAAGTGGGGTGAGATCAGATCTAGCCCTGGCTCCCAATTACTGGCGAACCAGAGTGAAATATGAAAGAAGAAAATTAGAACAAATGCAGAAAAAAATGTGAATTTTCAATCCTTCAATCCTCAGCTGTAATGTTCCATTTACAAATTCAAACTTTTAAAATAAATCGAGAAGAAAAGCAATTCAACCTACCTCTCCATGTGTGATGGAGGCTTTCCACAGGCCAAGGTTCTCACACCACCAATCCGTCCTGGCCAGGTGCAGCTGAAGATCTGTGCGTTCTTTCTCTATTAGCAGTATTTCATCCTTTAACTTGGAAATGATCTGCCACAGGGAAAACATCCTGGGAGTTATGAGACCATTTAAAATGCTGAGAGAGGGTTCCCCTTCTTCCCCAATGCATGAGAAGGTCCCTGAATAAATCGCTGCAAGAAGAATCTCCGGTGATAGCACAGCGGGTAGGGCATTTGCCTTGCACGCGACCTACCCAGGTTCGGATCCCAGCATCCCATATGGTCCCCTGAGCACCACCAGGAGTGATTCCTGAGTGCAGAGCCAGGAGTAACCCCTGTGCATTGCCGGGTGTGACCCAAGAAAAAAGCAAAAAAATTAAAATGCTAAGAGATTCAGGCAAGTAACCAGACATAAAATTGACATCCCAAACCTATGAGCTTCTGTACACTAACAATGGATAACTCAAAAATAAAATTAAACAAATCTATTTATACTTGCATAAAAGTAGTAAAACATTTATGAATGAATTTATGCAAGGAGATGAGAGACTTCAACAATGAATACTTCAAACACTGATGAAAGAAATTAAAGAAGAAATCAATCTTCTCAGCAAACAATGTAGAGAAACCTGGATATTCACATACAGTACTATGTATAACATCAACTCCAAATGCATCAAGGATACAAAAGGTCAAGCAATAAAAATTATTATAAAAGAAAACACAGGGAGAACATAATGTGGGATTGGCAAGGATTCTGACTGTGACATCAAAGATACAAACAACAAAAAGATAATGGGGTGGTGGGAGGGAAACTGGGGACATTGGTGCTGGGAAATGTACACTGGTGGAGGGATGGGTGTTGGTCTATTTGGAATACTGTATGACTGTATGACTTTGAAATGGGCTATCTCATGGTGATTAAATAACAATTTTTTTAAAAGACAATAGACAGACTGGACTTTGTAAAAATTAAGAAACTTGAAAAATTAAGAAGCTTTTGCAAAGAGCATTATCCATTTAGTTAATAGGGCATCCTAATAACTGAAAGAAATATCTGCAAATATGATGGGGACAAATATACAGAATATCTATAAAATACATAAAACTCAACAACAATAAAAACAATTCAAAATGGGAAAAAGGTCCAGGTAAATATTTCTCTGAAGATATATGAATGATCATAAAGCACATTAAAAGATGCTCAACTTCACTAGTCTTTACAGAAGTGTAAATAAAAACTATAAGAGATCTATCTTTCACCCATCAGGTGGTGACTATAAAATATAGCAAGTGTTGGTGTGGATGTAGAAAAACTAGAACCCTAAGGCATTGGTTGGTATGAAGATAAAATGATGCAATGACTATGGAGAACAGAAAGGAGATTTTTCAAACTTTAAACCTCCCAGGGATGCAAGGAAGGTTTTACATCTGCAAGTCAATCAACATAACATACCATACCAATAAAAGAGAAAATAAAAACCATGTGATCATATCAGTAGATGCAGAGAAAGTATTTGACAAAATCCAGACCCATTCATGAGAAAAACTATAACAAAATGGGAGTTGAAGGAATTTTCCTCAAAATAGTCAAAGCCCACAGCAAGTATTATACTCGATGGGGAAAAAAACTGACAGCCTTCTCTCTAAGATCAGGCACAAGACAAGGTTGCCCACTCCCACCAATGCTATTCAGTATAGTACTGGTGTCAGGGGTATGATGCCACCAACAGGTCAGTCTTTGGTGCAGGGCAAGTGCATCAGCAGCCTGATGGTGCCTTCAGGCTTTCTGAAACCCCAAAACTGCCGCTGTGCCTTTGGCCGGACCCCAAAAACTTGGGACCAAGTTCATCAAGAAATTATATGGCCAAAAGTTAGGTATGTGGGAGCCATGCCTACAAAACACCTCTGGCTCAGCTATACAAGCTCATTTATTGGCCTTCTTTCAGAGACCCATAGATAAATCTCGAAAGAGATCAAAAGTCACTGACCCGCACATGGCTGAACAGACTGGGGTAAATCGGAAGGGGGGCAGGTTGGCCTGTGCCTGCCCAAGCAGAGCCCTCAGCAGCCGCTTGCTTCAACAATCCAAAATCGCTGTCATACCCCCGGCCTGACTCCACCACCTCAGGAAGGACCTCACCAATATATAATCTGCTCAAAATTCAAGTATGTGGGTTTTGTGACTGAAATCTCCAGGCTTTCAGGGTGGAGTGATAGTACAGTGGGTGGGAATTTGCCTCGTATGCGACCGACTTGGGTTCAGTTTCCAGCATCCTATATGGTCTCCTGAGCACTGCCAGGAGTAATTCCTGAATGCAAAGCCAGGAGTAACCATTATGTATCGCCAGGTGTGACCCAAAAAGAAAAAAAAAAAAGAAATCTCCAGGCTTTCACGGAGTTGGGGTGTGGGCTGCTTCCCCTCCACTTCCCAATACACATGGAAGCACTGGCAGTCACCCCCATGAACCAACTCCAGCGCTACCCTATAAACTCTATTACTGGCCTTGCTTCAGAGACTCATAAATAACTCTCAAAAGAGGGCAAAAGCCAGAGACACAACAGGGAGTCCCAAGAGACACCACAGAGCCGGACATCTCTTCGGGCCCCATACTGAGCCAATTTCACCAGGACACCCCAGATGGAGCAGGTGCAGTCTTCCCACCTATCCAGAGGGAATCCTGGAGACCAAGAGCTTCCCCAAGCAAGGCCCAGATATGCGGGTTCCAGGATTAAATCTCCATGTTGCATGGTGGCAGAGGCGCCAGGCTATTCCTCCCCAGCTCTCCACCTGCTCATCTGCCTGCCTGTCACCCCACAATGTTCCTCTGGGCACCATCTTAGTGCACCAACAGCCCTGGTCCAGAGACGCTCAATTAAATCCCAAAATGGATTAGTGCCCTACAGAACTGTCTCTGGAACCCAACTAATCTAGGTTACATCTAGGATTCCAGAAGCATGTGGCCGCAGCACCCAAGATATCCAAAATGAGCAATGGGCAACAAATGATCTAACATCTGCCCCTTGCAGGCAGGCTTGAATGGTGGTGTGAAAACTACAGTAAAACATAATGCCCAGGAGCTGAAGCAATAGCACAGTGGGTAGGGCGTTTGCCTTGCACGTGGCCGACCCAGGTTCGATTCCCAGCATCCCATATGGTCCTCTGAGCACCGCCAGGAGTAATTCCTGAATGCAGAACCAGGAGTAACCCCTGTGCATTGCCGGGTGTGACCCAAAAAGCAAAAACAAAAAAACAAAACAAACAAACAAAAAACCCATAATGCCCAAAAGTAGAGAGAGAATACCAAAAGGAGAGAGAGAGAGTATTGGGAAAACTGCCTGTCATGGAGGCAGGGTGAAGACTGGGATGGGGGTGCAGGAGGATATACTGGGGACACTGGTGGTTTAAAGTGTGCACTGGTGGAGGGATGGGTGTTCGATCATTGTATGGCTGAATCTCGAACATGAAAGCTTTGTAACTGTAGCTCACGGTGATGAATTAAAAAAAAAAGTAATATGGAGTTCATGCCCATTTCAATCAGCTTAATCAATGGCTGAATAAAAAGCAGTACTCCTACATTAAAAAAAAAAACCAATATAGTACTGGTGCATTCCATATACTTTCCAGAGCAGTTAAGAAAGAAAAAGATATCAAGGGTGACCAGATAGGAAAGGAAGAAGTCAAGCTTTCACTATTTACAGATGATTTGCTACTATACTTTGAAAATTCCATTAGTGTTTAAAATGACCCAGTTCTTGCACAATTCTGTATGGTTCTCTCAACGATATACATAGAAAAAGAGAAAAAGACTGTTCTTATGAAATGATTCACAAGGGAAAGATCTGCCCTCTCCCCCAGAGGCGAGGGAGACTCGTGGATTCATGAGCCCCAAATCATAGTAGTAACTGCTTTTCTAACAGTCACAATAAATGGGACACATCTAAAATACGAAACAAGGTGGGACACACCAACATAAAGTGAAAACTTCTATTTCTAATGGAAAATTTCAAAAAGCACCTTGAGAGTGAGTTACCTTCTTGTCTGGTTTCGGTGCGTTTTGGATAGAATTTAGAGCTTGCCTCTTATATTCAAGCTTCTCATCCAGCTCCTGCAGTTTGCTCACTGCATATCCCGCCTGTTGACTGGTGCCTTCATCCACAGCTTCCTCTGCCACCTCATCTTCGGGACCCTGAATGGGGTAGGAAGGAAAATTCACAAGAACTGATGGATGTGATCACAATATCTTATTGTCTT
This sequence comes from Sorex araneus, assembly GCF_027595985.1. NCBI lineage: Eukaryota > Metazoa > Chordata > Mammalia > Eulipotyphla > Soricidae > Sorex > Sorex araneus. Next base: position 319,016,901 of record NC_073302.1, on the reverse strand, counting down.
TTATATGGGTCATCATAATGAGTGCACCAAAGTAAAAAAACAGCTTGAATTGACAAAGTGAATAACTATCAGAACCAACATATCTGGTATTCAATATTGCAGTGGAAAAAAAACCCCACAAACTTTCCTTTAACTGTCTAAAGGAAAGGACTAATGGTCAGACCGGGGGCAGGGGGGCAGGAACCCACAGAATTCCTAAATGGTGCACACCTCAGGGAATTAATCTTGATGCCCTGTGCCTAATCACTTATGAAGACACTGAGACTTGGCTTTTTTTTTTTTTAATAAAAAGCATGCAAGTCCCTCTAAAATAAAAATTCCAAACCTTAATTGAAATATTTTCAGTACAGTTATTTAGTTGTTCCCTTAAAATGTATTTTACAAATACATAGGTAGTTTTAATGATGATTAGCTCTTGAAAGAGATTTAAGAGGCATAAAGATCTCTGTAACTTAGAAAAATATCTGGATAAATTATTAAAGAGAATATTACTTATTAGATTTGTTAACAGGAACTCAGGCTGAGCCCTGAAAAGAACTGCTGGAAACAATCTTCTGGTTGTTTATTCATTAAAACTTTCAGATTTTTTTCTTCTTTTACTAAATGCATCAAACAGTAGATTAATGTTTTTTTCTAAAGAAAAATAAGGTATCATGAAAAAGTCAAGCTATCCTCATTTTGTATGTTCTTTGTAATTCTATCCATAAGTACACATGTTCTGATATAACTCTGTATCTATTATAAATTCAAGGGGGCAATTGCCTTTTTCATGTGCTATATAATATTTAAGGGTATTTTAGTCTTCAAAATTATCAGTTTTATAATGGAATAGTGCCTTATAAATTGATCCTTTATTGGGGCACCTTCCTATTGCTGCTATTGCTATAGTTGATTTTGTTTCTTTGCAGATCAATTCAAGAGTGTATGAGGTTTTCCCCCCTACATTTTAGCTATTTTCTTAGGGCTAATTTCTAGAAATGGGCTGATGAGAACAAAGTACAGGGTATTTGAAAGATCAGTGATACATATTAATTCCTCTTTGAATCCTGTAAAGTCGGACACATTTGTTGTTCATGTTTGCTTTCTATTACCCTTCATATCAGCTTTCAAGTCCTCATCTGATTTATCTTTCAGGAATTGATACTATATAAATTATTTAAACATTCTCCTGTATAGTACTCACATATTAGTCATTTTAATTTTTAGCAGACATAACATAGAGATAGAGAAGAAAAGTCTGAATGGAAATCAGACAATTTGACAGCACTGCTGAGACAACAACTTCTAATACCATGAAGATAAAACTTGATTCCATAAGTTTGATATATAGTGAACTAGGCTAGAAAAAGAGAATCCAACATAAATTATGATCTTCCGATATGACACCAGAAAGCACTTTGCTTGCCTTTTCTTCAAATCATCACACATCTTTACAAGCAAATAAGTCATTAATAATGAACAAAAGACGATGGCTCAGATAAAATCACTGGACATAGGAGAAAATCAGATTCAAAGTGTGGCTAAGCAAAGTTCCTTTTGGGATGTCTTCATTTAATTGGGCTTTCTTAAACTCCAAAATAGTTCCTGTTGTAATCAAATATTGTGAACTCTTTATAAAAGAAAAAATTTTAAAAATAGTTCCTGTAACCTCCATTCTCTTCCTTTCCTTATTTAACGTCGGTGCCCACTGCCTACCATCTTTTGTCTATTCTTGGACTAAACTACATTTCTAGTGATTCTCTTACCTAATCTAAGCCACGAATGTTCCAGCCCACAGACCTCCTGGCCTCCCTCCCTTTTCAATAGTCAAATTTGGAGTGTGTAAACGCTGGGAAGTGGTACTAGTTGGGCTTAAGGACAAAATAAATAAATAAATAAAAATAAAAATAAAAATGGAGGGTGTGTGTGTGGAAAGAAATGCAGAAGACCAGAGCAACAAAGGAATTCAAACTCTACTGCAAGTCCTATATCCCTTTGAAGTCCTATACAAGGTGAAGGCAGCATGCCAACTTGGGCTAAAATAACATGCTCTCACCTAGTCACACACCAAGTTTCTTCATAAAAAGGGAGAAGAGAGTTCAATGGGACTCACCATGTGGTCCTTGTTGGCCATCAACTGCGAGGCATCCTCCTCTTCCTTGATCAATTTCTCATACAGATCACTGACAATAAACGAGGGATAATACCTATCACTCAGGATCTTATAAACATCACTCTGAATTCTGTAGAACACCTCAATACCTTTATTTCCTACAAGACATTGCTGGATTTCTTTGTACAGTGATTTTTCCACCGATATCTCTTTGTTTTCGACAAAGAAATTCTGGTAAATTTCACCCACTAACTGTGGGATTTCACTCTGGAAAGATAGGAAAATGAAAAAAGGAAGAGGTAAGAAACAGCAGCTCAGAGGAAAATTAGTTTCTGAATGCTTTTCCTTTTACAGCTGCAAGGCTGGCATTAGTTTCTCAACCCTCTTTGTGAGCACATACTGGGATGACAAGTTCAATTTAGACCCTTGAGAAACAATTGGTTCCTCAAAAGACTTAATATTGAAGATACTGAAGCAATTTCATTCAAATGCTATTATGTAAAAGAGACCAAGAGCACAATTCTCTCTCTTTTTTTTTTTTTTTTTTTTTTTTTGCTTTTTGGGTCACACCAGGCAAGGCTCAGGGATTACTCCTGACTCTGCACTCAGGAATTACTCCTGGCAGTGCTTGGGGGACCATATGGGATGCTGGGAATCGAACCCGGGTTGGCCGTGTGCCAGGCAAACGCCCTACCCGCTGTGCTATGGCTCCAGACCCAGCAATTCTCTTCCTGCCACGGATTTCTCTGCAGTGCTCTCAGTTCTACATAGGAATTTATGATTTATTGGGCTAAATTTAACTTGACCTCTAAAAAAATACAAATAATCGAAAATGTCAATTGCGCAGGGCATTAAAAAGTTGATATAGTATGTTGTGATTTTAGAAAACAAGAATTCTTCACAGGGCACCATCACTCTGCAGTCAGGCTCCCACCAGACAACAGAGGCAGTCTGTCCAAGGGTGGGATCCCTGTGCAGTGCTTAGGTGGCCCAGGAGTCACTCCTGGAGATATTGGGTCCACCAGGCAGGTTGGTTCAATACTAGTCCCCCAGGGTGCAGAGCTGCTCAGGCTGCAGGGAGCCACCAAGGCCAGCTGGGAATGTTAACAATGCACAGGGGGCCTCCAGGGCTACGCCCAGAGGCGCTTGTGGGGTGGAAGGACAAGTGGCAGCAGAGATCAAACTGAAGCACTTGCCGAAAGCAACGTCAAAGTCCCAGACCCGAGCCAGCTCCCAGGGCACCAGTCCCTTAGTCTTCCACATAAAACAGAGGCCACTGGCCAGCCCACTTCAGAAATACAGTAATCTTCTGAAGATGTAACCTTCACCTTGCTCTAGAGATGTCTCATTAACTCTAGGAACATATGTGACATCTAGGACTTGAACAAACATCCCACAATTCACCTATCCAAGCCAGGGTGCTCTGGCAAAATACAGCTTGTTACCTGGAGCAGGTGCATGTCTTCCTTCCACTGAAATTTTTCAGGTTGTTCTCAGGACTTAAAGAATATTTATTTCCACTGTTTTTTACCAACTGCACTCCTTTGAGTGCAGTCAAGAGTCATATGGAGTCAGGTCAGGTACGCAACATATGTCAGATAAGTAAAATTTTTTAAAACAAAAAAACGTTTTAAGTGCAATATTGAGTAAAACTAATGAAAGATACTGCACTGTAGCACTGTCACACTGTTGCTCATCGATTTGCTCGAGTGGGAACCAGTAACGTCTCCATTGAGAGACTTGTTGTTACGGTTTTGGGCATATCGAATACGCCACGGGTAGCTTGCCAGGCTCTGCTGTGCAGGTGGGATACTCTCAGTAGCTTGCCGAGCTCTCCGAGAGGGGCAGAGGAATTGAACCCAGGTTGGCTGCGTGCAAGGCAAATGCCCTACCGGCTGTGCTATCGCTCCAGCGATGAAAGATATTATTCATGATATTTTTAAATAGTGGGGCCAGAGCAATAGTACAGCGGATAGGGTGCTTGCTTTACACGCAACTGACCTGGGTTACATACCCATCACCATATGTGGTCCCCCAAGTCTGCCAGAAGTCCTGAGCACTGCTGGTGTGGACCGAAATAAAAAAATTAAAATAAAAATAAAACAACATTAATGCTATTGCAAACTATGCTGCTTCGATTTTTAAAATTGTTTCTAAAATTGTAAGAATAAAATATTCAACATTAAAAAATTGTAAGAACAAAATATTCAACTATAGAGGTATAAGAATTTAAAGTAAATCATGGGGCTGGAGCAATAGCACAGCGAGTAGGGCGTTTGCCTTGCACTCGGCCAACCCAGGTTCGATTCCCAGCATCCCATATGGTCCCCTGAGCACTGCCAGGAGTAATTCCTGAGTGCATGAGCCAGGAGTAACCACTGTGCATCACCAGGTGTGACCAAAGAGCAAAAATAAAAAGTAAAGTAAATCAAATAACTATCAGATGAAAGAGGGATTCCTTTAAAAAATCAAATATATGGAGCTATATAGATAGTAGAGCAGTAGAGCACTTATTTTGCATACGGCCAAGCTGGGTTCAATCCCTGGTCTCCAGGGCCCACCGGGAGTGGTCCCTGAGCACAGAGCCAGGATTAAAGCTTGAGCACAGTAGGGTGAGACACCAAAAGAAACAGAACAACAAATTTAAATATTTTGGCCCTAGAGATGTTACAGTGGATAGGATGCTTGCCTTGCACACAGCCTTCCTGGGTTTGACCCCCAGCACTGCATACATACGATCACCTGAGCCCCACCTGGTAGGATCCCTAAGCGCAGAGGAGTAAGGCCTGAGCATCCCCAGGTGTGGTCCCAAAACAACAAAAAAAGGGCAAATATTTAAATTTTGTTATGGGCTAAAACAATATTAACAATACATTTTACTTAAATATTATTTTAATATTTCTATAGGTTCACGCAAAACTCAGATAAACTCCCCAATGCGCAAGTTTTCATCGGCAGTGAGTAGTACCCCTTTGAATCAGTTATACTACCTTATTAGCATTCTTCAAATATTCCACAGACTCCCAAAAACTAATCAAAGTTCCCTTGTGGATCCGTTCCATGTATTTCCGAAAGTACTCTCTGTTGGAAGTATTGGTCATAATATCTTCAAACTGAAGAATCTGTTTACAGGATTGAAGAGAAAGTCTGTTTAAAATTCAAACTGTAAATATCAGTTTCATTTAATTACCAATGCTAAAAGCTTCCTTTTTCAGGGGACAAAACCCCCCACTTTTTAAGGTCATAGTCAATGTAATTTTTATTTCTCAATTCTTCCTAAATTTTAAAGTTCACCAAATAGTCAAAATGCCCATGGCAAGTACCAACTTTTTTTTTGGGGGGGTCATACCTGGTGATGTACAGGGGTTACTCCTGGCTCTGCACTCAAGAATTACTTCTGGCAGTGCTCAGGGGACCATAGGGATGCTGGGGATTGAACCTGGGTCAACCGAGTACAAGGCAAACACCCTACCCGCTGTGCTATTGCTCTAGGCTCTCTTTCTTTCTTTTTTTCTTTTCTGTTTTGTTTTTTGTTTTGCCACACCTGGCAGTGCTCAAGACTTATCTCAGGGATCAATCCTGGTGGGGCTCAGGGGACTACATGGGGTACCAAGAAACAAACCAAGGTCAGACGCATGCAAGGCAAATACTCTGCCCTTAATACTGTCACTCCAGCTCCCATTAGTATCAACTTTCTTTTTTTTTCTTTTTTTTTTTTTTTGCTTTTTGGGTCACACCTGGCAATGCACAGGAATTACTCCAGGCTCTGCACTCAGGAGTTACCCCTGGCGGTGCTCACGGGACCATATGGGATGCTGGGATTCAAACCCGGGTTGGCCGAGTGCAAGGCAAACGCCCTACTCGCTATGCTATCGCTCCAGCCCCTAGTACCAACTTTCTTTTACTCCTTCATAAAAAAAAAAAAAAAAAATTTTCCTTGGCACATACTTTGTATCTGAAACATTACTAGCAAATGGGCAGATTTAAAAAAGGAAAAAAGAAAAGGAAAAAAAAGCTCTGCTAGGGCGAAAGAAATAGTACAGGGCTTAAGGCAGCTGCCTTTAATGCAGCTGAGCCCAGTTCTGAGCACTGAATATAGCTACTAGGAGTGATCCTTGAGCTCAGAGCCAGGAGGAAGCCCTGAGCACCTCCGGGTATGGGCCAACTCCCCCCAAAACCCCACCCCTCCATTTTTTTTTTTTAAGACTGTGGTTAGTACTGAAAGCTAATGGTTGCTAATCACAGAAAAACTGAAGAAAATATATAAAAGACCAAGAAACTGGGTTGTAATAACTTAGCATTTCCATCCTGTGTTTATTCAGTTAGAAATCTGCAAGTAATTAAATGAAAGAAAAGATACCTGCAAGTGATTTTCTACCTTGCCTTTTTTGCTTATAATGTTATAACCATTTTAAAAAAACTTTTACAGGCATGAATTGGTTCAGATTATGCCACTGTGCAAATACCAAAATCAATTAGACTTTGTTTACTATTTTCCTCACTTACAAATAAAAAGCAAACAACTAAGAAGTTGGTATCCAGAGATGTAATGTGAACAATCTTGAACAATAAACAGACTGCTGTAATATAAGAAAGCAGAAGACCTTCCAAATAATTAATAACCCAATTAATTGGGAGAAACACCTCAAATTAATTTAATGGAGTTTAAATCCCATATCCTTAGTTCTTAATTAGTAATAAAAATGACATGCAAGCATAACTCAAATGTAATGAAAAGAAAACATATTTTAAGCTCCTTTGTCTCTGTCCTACTGGATCTGGTCTCATAATGTGCCCTACATAAACAGTTTTGCATGGATTACCTCTTAACCAGATGGAAACTATATTCATTAAGAGTACCAAAGAAACTTAGGACCCAAAATAAAAAGGGCTCAGAAAACACCCAACAATGCTTACTTATAGGGGCCAAAACCCAGAGTATCCACAAGATATACAGGAGAATATCCAGCAAGAATAGATGGATTTCAGATATTGGGATGACATTTTATTCTGAAAATTAATATCGTATTTGGCATTCTCTTTCATCTCGAGTTATCACTGATCACACAGTGCCAGTAATAACACTGAGTGCTTGTTATAGACCAAGTGCTATATTCTTCTAGGAGCAATATCTCATTGTTGACATGCCCTAGAGGGTATATACAACTATAGGAGGGGGAAGAAGAGGAGGAGGGAGAAAAGGGAGGAGGAGGGTAAGGAGGAGGAAAGAGGAGGAGGAGGAGAGAGAAGGAGGGTAGGGCAAGGGATGAGGAGGAGGAAGAGAAGAAGAAAAAGAGGAGGAGAAGAAGAAGAGAAGGAGGAAGAGGAGGAGGAGGAAGAGGAGGAGAAAGAAAAGGAGAAAGAAGAGGAGGAGGAGGAGGAAGAGGAGGAGAAGAGGAGGAGGAGTCGATGAAGAAGGAAAGAGAGATTTAGAGCTCTACAAGAACTCTGGCAGAAACAGTTAGAACTTTTCCCACTGTCCTATTGCTCTAGTCCACCCAAACAAAACAGGACAGAAAATCAAAAGAAGTGAAAATTAAAGAAGGAGGGGCTGGAACGATAATATAGTGGGGAGGGCGTTTGCCTTCCACACATCCAACCTGGGTTCAATCACCAGCATGCCTACAACAGATAACACTAAAACCTAATGGGAAAGAACCTGAAATGGAATTTTCACAAAGCAAACAAATGACAGGTGTCCCATGTCAGTATAATTGGGGTCAATTTCTCAATGAGTGACATGGATGGAAAAAAAAAAAAGACCAGGGGGGTTCATCTAATTTTGAAAGCAAGGTTTTGAAATGAAATTGGTAGGGATTCCTCTGAATAAGACTAGGTCATAGCAAAACTTCCAGGTATCAGAATGGCCTAAACTAACTTAAGTCCTGTTTTTGGAACAGGAAGCACCACAAATACTGGAATTCTGTGATATTGCATGAACCTCCCAGCCTGGAGACTAGAGTAAATAGCTTTATTCTGAAGACAACTATTTCAACAGGAACTGATTTTGCTCCTTTCCTTAAGAGCTGGAAGTAATGAGTCAGAAAAGGAGCTAGACCCAGGTTAAGAATTCTTAGATTGGACACTGCCAGATAACCTATCTGAAATCACATTCACTTCTCCTAACATGAGTGTACCTTATCTTGAGGTTTTCCTCTATTAAAACATTCCAAACCACATGCAGATAACCATCTGAGCTTGAAACCAAGAACTGCAGAGGGGAAAATGAAGAAACTAAAAATCAGAATAAATTAACCTCACTTGCAGTAGCAAGACTAGCAAGAGCTAAAAGAGACAACTTTGGGTTTTTCCTTTTCCTTTTTTTTTTTTTTTTTGCTAAGTACTTACCCCTCAGAGGGGGTGGGTTGAGTTTCCCTCCCTGTCCCGAGCAGAGGCCCAGCAGCTAAAGACCTCTGGAACCCAGCCACAGCCATGCTCAAGGCCCCTCTCCACACGTTCGGATGAACCTCATGCATGAAGGAACCAGCAGAGGAACCCAGGTGTAGTGGGACACAGGGATGAGATCGCCAAGCCTGCTTGAATCGGGACTGGGCCTCTTCCGCCCAGATCCCCCATTCTCCACTAGCTAGGGGGTCACACCCAGAAACTGTTCCCCAGCGCCCTGCAATTCCATCAACGGTCAACACCCAGAGACTATAAAACCAAGCTCCCAGAAGCGACATCTTATAGCCTAGTTCTCCCTCTGGGAGAACCTGGCAAACTACTGAGAGTTTCCTGCCCACACGGGAGAGCTTGGTAAGCTCCCCGTGGTGTATTCATATCCCACAGCCAGTAACAACGATGGGTCTCATTCCTCTGACCCAGAAACTGCCTCCAATGCAGCACAGTTGGGAAGGACAAGTAAAGAGAAGCAGCTAAAATCTTAGGGCTAGGACGAATAGAGACGTTACTGAGACCACTCGAGAAAATTGACAATCAACGGGATGATGATGATGATGATGATGATGTCTACCTTACAGAAAAGGAATTTGCAGTTTGAAGTCCTTCCTATTCCCTGGTGGTCTGGCCCAAATTTCCCAGAAGTGCTACTGCTTTGTGCTTTAATCCGAGCAGACTCCAGGTGCTGGGAGACAAGTCTGGTCTTAAGGCAGGGCCACAACTTTCCCTGAGCAACGTGATGGAGGGACCAGGTGTCTACAGGCAGTCCAAAAAGGGCACTTAACAAGGGAAAAATGAAGTCATGAAGTTTGCTTATAGATGGATGGTCACGGAGAGTATCATGCTGAGTGAGATGAGTCAGAGGGAGAGGGACAAATATAGAATGACTACACTCATTTGTGCGATATAAAAACAACATAGTACAAGACTAATATCCAAGGATAGAAAACACAGGGGCCAGGAGGACTGGTTCACGGTTGGAAGCTTGTCACAAATATGTAGAGGGCAGAGAACAGTTAGGATAGAGAAGGGACCACAGGATGACAATAATCATTGGAAATGATCACTCTGGATAAGAACTGAGTGATGAAAGTAGGTAAAGGGATAAACATGATAACCTTTCAGTATCTGTATTGCATACCATAATGCATGCGCAGAAGGAAAAGAGAGAGAGAGAGAGAGAGAGAGAGAGAGAAGAAAAAAAGAAAAGTGAAGTGAGGGGGTGAAGAGGGAAGAGGCGGAAACTGAGGTGCTGGGAAACGCACACTGGTGAAGGGACGGTGTTGGAATATTGTATGGCTGAAATCCAATCATGAACACCTTTGTAACTGTGCATCTCACAGTGATTCAGTTAAAAAAAATTTTTTTTAATTAAAGAAAATAAACAAACCAACACCAAAGAGCACTTGAACATAAGCAGCTGAGGCCATATTGTGGTTGAGTGAGGAAGTATTGGACATGGTGGTCAACTCAGCCTGGATTTTCATCTAGTTTTGCTTCTTCCTATTTCTCACTTTAGGCAATTTACTTAAACCTTTAGCTTCAGGCAATTTGCTTTAAACTGCTCTGTTTCTCTGCATCTAAAAATGGGGTACAGAGGACACATTTCTTAACAGTGCAGGAAGAGCGAAAAAAATCACTCACGCAGACCCACACCCCCCAAACACACCTAGCACGGATATTATCACACAGAAAAGCCACTAAACCATAGAGCTCTTTGACTCTGAAGAGCAAACATGTGAATCTGTATTCTGGATCATGGAGGGAGGGAAGGAGAGAGAAGAGAGAGAGGAAGAGGGAGAGAGGGAGAGGGGGAGAGGGGAAGGGAGAGAAAGAGAGACAGAGAAGAAGAGAGGGAGGGGGAGAGAGGGAGGGGGAGAAAGGGAGGGGGGAGAGAAGGAGAGGGAAGGACAGAGAGGGAAGGAGAGAGGGAGAGAGAGGAAGGGAGGGAGACAGAGAGGGAGAGAGGGGAAGAGAGGGGGAGAGGGAGGGAGGGAGGGAGTGAAAGGGTTAGACAGAGAGAGAGGGTGAGAGAGGGTGAGAAGGAGAGAGAGAGTGAGAGAAGGGGAGAAGGAGAGTGGGGGAAGAGAGGAAGCACGAGGGAGAGAGGGGGAGAGAGAGAGACTATAAGATTATATCCATGTGCCTACAAACAGCAAGAGGTCAGAACATGAAGGCACCAAGTTCTACCTTCTGGCTCTGCAGCAGTTCCTCATTCAAGGTCCCCTCCTCTTTCTGGTTATAGATGGGGCCCCCCAAGTTTTGGATCCTCTTCTCACACTGCTTCTTGGCCACAGTCAGTTGGTTGATGTACCTTTTCGTATTCCTGGCCCTCAGGAGATCAGCTTTCATTGCGGCCGCTTCTTTACCTTGAAGGGGAATGACAGACAGAGCCAGGTCAGGATGGAACTCTGAGTCTGGGTTAGTGTCTGATGCGGGGCGTTTGGAATGGGGAAGGCAAGAACTGAAGGGCAAGGAAGGAAGGAAACTCACACCAAACATGTAACATGGACTGTTCAATGGAAACACTGTTAAAGGAATTTCACAGGCCAGGGAGAGAATTGAGCAGACTAAGGAGGGTTGGTGTGCAGGGGGCCTCGGTTTGAGTCCTGGCACCATATGGTCCTTTGAGCACTTCCAAGGGCCCCCAGAGCGCAGGCCCCAGTAGCTCTGAGAACCACTGGGTGTGGCTCCAAAACAAAGACCCCCAAAATGGAATTTTTTAAATATAATTTTTTAATATGCTATTAACAAATCTTACTCATGTGTAAAAAACTAAAGAACGCCGAGGGGGGGTGAGCACTCGCGGGCTCTCCGGGCGGCTGTCTCACCACCCGCGTTCGGTGCTCTGGAACCGCAGTGTGTGGACTGGATCGGGACAGCCGGTGGTCAAGGACAGGCAAAGGAAGAACGAGGACCAAGCTGGTTACTGATTAGTTACCGTTTATTCAATCTTCAAACTTTCTCATGTCCCGCACTCCCAGCTCTGGCCTCTCTCTGGATCTACTCTGCTTCTCTCTGGCTTCTCTCTCTCCTCCTACCTGTCTCTCCCCGATCTCTCTCAGTGGATCTGGCCCTCTGGATCTGCCCCCGGAAACAAGATACAAAACCAAAACCGAAGCTGAAGCCTTCTTTGGGCTGAAAGCACTCGGATTTACATCCCAAAGACCAGGCTGGGCTGCAGCAAGAAATCTACATGTCAACTACAAACTAGACAGCACCTGAAATTTACATCCCAAAGACTAGGCTAGCACCTTAGATCTGCGGGTCAAAGATCAGCTAGGTTTCTGTGACAAAACTCCAGAAGGCAGCTGGAAAAGGGGAAATATTCCAACACTCATGTATAAAATTACAAATCATTTTTGAACCCACCTTTTTGGTACAACTCTGAAGGACCTGGGGGTTACTATGGTAAATGAAATAAACCAGGCAGTCATGCTAATGAACTGCCTCTGGCACCAAATAAGCTCATTAACCAGCCATGATCCAGAGATTCATAAATAAATCTCAAAGGAGATCAATGAGCTGCAAAGATGTCTCAGACCCCAAAGTCAACATCCAGTTAAACATTTAACTCCAACTCTTTCACCCTATTTAAAATTTTAGAATTCCTGGAGTGACATCTCAAACTCTGCACCACTGGTATACCAGGAGTAGCACACCACATTGGATGGGATGTAAAGTAGAGAGCAACCAATCTTGGTTAAGAAAATATTAGCACACAAGCTCAACCTGTAACAACATGTTAACAATCTCTTAAACAAGGGTTTTATGGCTCCAGGGAGAGATACAATAATCTTCACACACGTTCTTCTAAGGAAATCTTTTTTGAGCATTTTTTAGTGAATTATTCATAACAAGCAATACAAAATAAATTATTTAGGGCCTGCTATTGGGCAGACTTTGATGGTGGTTGGGAAAACTGGAAATAATGGTGGTGGGAAGGTGTTAGAATATTGAATGTAATGAATCATTCTGAACAAATTTATAAAAATTAAATTTAAAAAAAAAGAAAGAAGCCAGACAAGAAAGTAGAACACTGTATGATCTATCTTCCAAATGTCCTCTGCAAAGGTGGAGCTCATGAAAAGAGAGCAGGGACACGTGGGTCACGGTGTGCAAAACCCCAGTTAGAGACGCATGTGCAGCATGCTGGGAAAGTTTACAACACTGTCAGAGCCCTTCTGAGATCACAAATACTCCCTCATGCACAGACACAAAACTGAAGCTGCATGTAAGGCAAGTGCCTTCCACTGTGCCATCTCTCTGGCCCTTCCTGACCCTCTGTGAATCACCGTGAGATAGTTACAAAACTTCCATGTTTGAGTTTCAGTCATACAGTGATCAAACACCCCTCCCTCCACCAGTGCACATTCTCCACCACCAAAGTCCCCAGTATACCCACCCCCTTACCCACCCTCCCCCTGCTTCCATGGCAGACAATCTCCCCCATACTCTCTCTCTACTTATGGGAATTATGGCTTGCAATATAGATAGAGAGGCTATCGCGTTTGGTCCTTTATCTGCTTTCAGTCCACATCTCCCATCCTGAATGATTTCCTCCAACCATCATTGACTTAATATATTACTACAGATCTAGGCACCATCTTCTGGGAGGCTGTTTGCAGTTGTACCCAAGTAAAAAGTTTTGCCTTGAGCGAGTAAAGTGTCTTACAGCCCAAGAAAAACACCAGGGAACATTGTTATGTACCATCTCTAATGAGGCTCAGAAAGGCCAGGGAAGTAACACAGTGCAAACTAATGACTCTAGAAATAGCAAGGCAACACTAGACTAAGATGGCACGATTGCATTAAGGGAATCTGTCACAAGAAAAGGCCAGGTTCTTTACGCCATATAAACACACACGGAGAGACTAACGAGCCCGAGACTCTTCTGTGTACACTTAAGAGGACATTTTACTGAGGGTTTAAGGAAGCCAGCAGATGTTTCTCCAGGGAATAGTCAAGATTCAAGATGAGAAATGGCATTGGACTTCTGAACATGGGGCTAAGAGAATTTATCACTATGAATCACTTTGGGCTTACCTAAAAACCACTTCAAATGCTGCCCAGGCATTTAAACTATACATATATTTACCATAGTTTTCAACTTGAGGTCAGTATGTTCTTTATGAAAAGAAGAAATGAGGGGCCGGAGCAATAGTACAGCAGACAGGGCATTTGTCTTGCACGCGGCCGACCTGGGTTTAATCCCTGGCATTCCATATGGTCCCACAAGCACCGGTAGGAGTAATTTCTGAGTGCAGAGCCAGGAGTAACCCCTGAGCATCGCTGGGTGTGACCCAAAAAGCAAAAAAAAAAAAAAAAAAAAAAAAGAACAAATGAGATTTTCTTATGATGCGACACTCCTGAAATTGTATTGGTGACAGAGTACCACTACACTTGAGTAGAAAGTATATTTGAGGAAAAAGCAGAAATTATAGCAAGAGCTATACTCCTGGCAAGAGCACACACTTCATAAGACAGAAGGCTACAAAGAGCTCACACAGGTCTTGCACAATCTTGCCTCTGTTTCCTTCCTTTAAGTGTCTCAAATGCTGAAACTTCTAGCACTTTCTTTGCTTGGAGAGCCTCCACGTGTTTGCAATACATTTTTAGAGTAGTAGTGTCCGGTTCACTAAAGTCACACATTATTAAGCTCTGCTTCCGAATTAGAAGTATGAGTTGAAGCAGAGAGGCTATAGAAATTAAGAACTCGGATCTGGTCCTATAATTTGAAAGTTTTGAGAATGACCCTCAAACCATATACCTGCAGGCAAGGCAGCATGGTATAGTGGCCCCAAATACCGTGTGTGTGTGTGTGTGTGTGTGTGTGTGTGTGTGTGTGTGTGTGTGTGTGTGTCTAGTTTTACCAGAACTGGGAACACTGTTAAGTATCTCCGAACCTGAATTCACCTGTATAAATTCGGTTAAAATGCTGACTCAGTTTTCTTTGGGAAGAGGGGTAGGATATAAATGATGATTTTCCAGAGTATGACAGACACGCCCTGAACCCCATGTCTCTCAAGCCCAGAGTGCTAAAGCGGGGAGAGCAGTGTCGAGGGGGTGAAGGACTCACAGCCTGGGGCCTGGGCCAGAAGAGACCTAACAAGGGCTTTTGTAGCAAAGGCCAAGAAGCAGCCTGGATGCTTGTAATTTAGGTCAGTATAAATTAAGAACTGTTTCTATCACGGTACGAGGCCAAATGGCATTGCCTATCAAATCATTCGAAAGGGCTCAGAGACACCCACTGGAGTCTACAGACTAGCTCCCTTCTCTCATGGGATGCTATGAAATTCCAAATCAGAAAGAAAGAAAAAATAAAGTATATATTATCATTTTAAAGAAATAGTTCCTAATGGCCAGGGTCCTTAGGGCAAGTAACTGTGTGTGCACGCATACTGAAGTGAATCTGAAGTACTGTACCAGTAGATACAGTCAACTCTCAAAACATATACTTCTGCTCTAAACCAGATGCCTGATTTTCCCAGAGCCTCTCTGCCCATACAAGAAACCTGCACTCCCAAATGAGAACACTTATATGCAGCAGTTTCTGGCAGAGACAAATTGGCATCTTATCTATTGTTGCATTCAAAGGAATGAGCCCCCGGCCCCTCTCTTTTTTTGCTTTTTGTGTCACACCCGGCGATGCACAGGGGTTACTACTGGCTTTGCACTCAGGAATTACTCCTGGCAGTGCTCAGGGGACCATATGGGATGCTGGGAATTGAACCCGGGTCGGCTGCGTGCAAGGCAAACCCCCTACCTGCTGTGCTATTACTCCAGCCCCCGAGCCACTCTCTTAAATCAACTATTTACTCAAGAAGTAATCCTGATGACAGTTCAGAACTGAGCACGGCAGAGAAGCAAGCTTTAAGAGGAGCTGAAATACTCTGCTGACTCACATCAAACTACAGGAAAATTTCAGTTTGTGTCCCAGAGTCCTTATGCTTGGCCCGTGTCTTTTATTAAGATGACTATAATAAAACATGAAAAACAGGAAGTTATTCCTCACGGGTCTGCAGACAGGGAAAAACAGTAGCTGGGTCACATGGCAGGCAGTGCTGAGACCTCTCGTAAGTCCTTCTTTATAAGTTTCCCCCCCCAACCCTTCCAGCATCAGCACTCCAAAAACCTCACCACCTAATACCGTCATGTTTAACACATGAATTTGGTGAGGACACAAACACTCAGAACACAGCTGCCCGTCGCTTCTCTCTACCCGGGCTCTGTGGAACATAAAGAAAGATCTGCAGCATTGGATATTAAAATGTCAGGGTGACAACAGTGCAGGTGATCTGTAGTAGAGCTTTCCAAAGTGGAAACAGGATCCCCCTTGCCCCTGCCCTAGGGCAGGTACCATTGCCCTCCAGGGGACACCGGGATGATGGGGTGGAGGTGGTGACAGCAGCCTCAGGTGTAACTGCGGACTTTGATTGTTCTCTTAAAGAAGCTAGATTTCCAGGAAGGCATTGATAAGGGGGCAGTAGTTTGGGATCCTCTGGTCTACAAGTGCGGCTCTCCGAGGGGGGTTCCGGCACGATCAGCAAGCATCCCTGGGGAATCTGGGTAACAGACCTGCAGTGCCGACTCCAGGCTCCAGCCTCAGGACTCTCATGAGGACGAGCAGCTTCATTGGAACCAGCCTGCCCTTGGCTCTGGGGCACATGCCAGCATCAGAGCATGGCTCCACATGGGGTTCTCAGCTTTTCCCAATGTGGCCCCTTTCCAACCTCGCTCCCGTCCTGTGCTCAGGCTGCCCTGCTGGTTGTGCTCTGGCCAGGCACAGATTTTCACCTGTTCCCCTCCCCCCCACACACACACTGGAATCTCCCGGGAGGAGACTCCAAGGAGCTGCAGGGCCCCTGGTTGAGAAGCGCAGCTCAAGAGGGCAGCACACGGGTCTCTGTGGAATCCACTGACTTTCTATCAAACCCCAAGGCCCCATTACGTGCCAGTCACCAGCACCGTGGTCACTTGACACAGCCCATGTACCTGAGGCCGAGGCACCACAACTGTCTTCAGCTATGCACACATGGCACCACGCACCCTCCCCCAGTGGAGAGTCCCTGAAAGGGGGATCTTGTCGCTCTGCCTGACTCCTCTCTGCCTCCCTGAAGAAGCCTTTCCTGACCCACTGTCCGGAGAGAGCAAAGGGCACCGAAATCCCCGCCACTGCAGGGCCTGACATGTAACTCTCGCCCTGTACTCATCTTGCGAATATCTCCAGGTCTCCTCATTGGACCGTGATCACCTTCAGGCCAGGGGTAGCAGTGTAGCACTGTCACCCCATTGTTCATCGATTTGCTCGAGCGGGAACCAGTAACGTCTCCATTGTGAGACTTGTTGTTACTGTTTCTGGCATATCGAATACACCATGGGTAGCCTGCCAGGCTCTGCCATGCGGGGAGGATACTCTTGGTAGCTTGCCGGGCTCTCTGAGGACGGAGGAATCGAACCCGGGTCTGCCGCATGCAAGGCAAAGGCCCTACCTGCTGCGCTATCGCTCCAGTCCAGGCCAGGGATACTTTTATTTATCACACAGCTGCTCAGAACACAAACAAACAAATACTGTCAGCTGATGACTGGAGATTTACTGTAAGTGACTGAAAAATCCTTCAGAGGACCTTTCGACAAACATGCGGGGTTTTAAGAACTCGAGAGCTCTCATCTCCCCGGATCCAGGGCTGCCAAGCTGTGAGAGGGGTGGAAAGGACAAATGTGAGTTACTGAGGTACAGTGACATTGAGAATTGGTAGAATTCCAAGAAACAGAATGTGCTAAGAGTACGAAGCAGGGGGGAAGTGCGTGTGTGAGGGGGCAGGCATTGGGGAGGGTCAGAGTGAGCTGAGAAACAGCCAAGCTGGTGCATCTGTGACTGGAGTATGGATAGTGGGGAGGGAGTGGGGTGGGACAGAAAGACGGAGGGCAGTGAGGCAGCAGGGCCTTTGAAGCACCATATCAAGGAGTTTTTATTTTAAGAACAATGAGAAGATAATGAAGGGTTTTAAGCATGGAGGTGACTGGGAAGAACCACATTTTGTTTTTTAAATTAAATCACTCTAATTCCAGTATAGTAACTCAGGAATATCACAAGGTGGTCTTTAGCTGGCTAATCTCATTAGGAATTAGAGGGTATAGACTCAGACAATTTCTGCCTGTCTGATGCAGGGCACTGGGGGGTTGGGAGGGGGGTAGCACAACCCAGTTGCTCTCAGGGCTTGCTCCTTGTTCTGTGCTCAGAAATCACTCCCCAGGGTGTTTGTGATGCTGGGGATCATGCCAAGGTCAGCGGCAGGCAAGACAAGTGCCTTAACCTTTCTACTATCCCTCTATTCCCTGTTAGATGCCGTTTCCCCCCCCCCTATATTCTCAATGTCTATTCACAACTGCAGATCATCTATGATTTCAGCTGAAATGTACTTGCCAGAAAATATATGTAGCAATACAATTATATTTATAGCATACATATTTACAAGGTTCCATATCTGTGGGTTAAACCCTAAGCATTCTTGAGATCTTCCATCTGTTTTTTCTTTTTAAATGTTCTTGGTCTCCCACTCACAAAGAGTGAAGGAAATAGGAGAAACACCGGAAATGTAGTTGCTTACAACTGAACACACAAGCAGGTATAAGGGCTATGAAGGAGTAGCGGGTGAGTTCCTGAGACTAAGAAACCCGGTACTCACTGGCAGGGTTTGTGGTCAGGGCGATGACCACACAGACTGGAGCTTTCTGTTGATGAAAAAAATTCATATTCACTGCATCAGACTGTCTAATGCTCACATTTCCAAAAAATAACCAACCTCTGTGCCTGGGGAAACCCACTGTGAAAAAGAAGCTTCCTTAATGACTATACTGGGAGAGAAAAGGTGCATATATTTGTCTGAAATAAAGATCAGTATGAGAAAGAATGAACTCTAGTAATCGTCTAGAACCAATTTATACAGAGACCTTTTATTTGCCACATATCAAAACTCCAAAGGTCACAAAGAAACAAAAAATTTTTCTATGAATTCAGTATTCACTAACTTACTGAGCTTTAAGAGAGAAAGTAAGGGCAATGGGGAGTGCTAAATTTGATTTTCCCTTTTAGTAAAACAAAATCCGCACTTAAGTTATAATGACTTTATCTTTAAATGGAAATCCTCTACGTATCAACTTCAACAGTGAGAGCAGATGGTATTAGAGTTGGGGAAAGTCTCTTCACACCGTTAAACACTGTTCTCTAAAAATGGGGAATTCATTACAGTCTCGTGAAGATATTTGCCTTGGAGGCAAGGGAAACAGAAGACTCTTAACTATTTCTTAATCTCCATTCCAGTAACTTCCATATATGTCTGCCCAGATCTGGTCTCTCCACAGTGGGAGAGAGCAAGCACAGGGGTGAAGGTACGTAACCTCTACGCAGCTGACCCCAGTCTGATTTCCAGTACCACGTGGTTACCCCGGCATCACTGGGGATAGCCCTGGAAATCCCTAAGCATTTTCGGGGTGACCTGGACAATCCCAGGCACCACGTCCTCAGGTCCTTGGACTGAACTAGCAGCCAAGACTCACCAGAAGTAGCCTGAGGTTACTTTGGAGGTTCCCCTAAAATTATATATATGAAAGAAACACCAAGGGGTGTACTTCTCTGTCTCCTATTGTCCCAAATCAAAAATCACCAAGACCAGTGAGCAAGTCCTCCCCTAATCCAGTCCCTTCATCATACAGTCCCAGGCGGCAATGCTCTCAGTAACTGTGCTCATTTATAGCATTCACATCAGGAGGAAGAGGACAAAAGAATTCAACTTGATGCTGCATCCCCCAATCCCTGCTCCAGGCCTTTTCTGCTATACCCCAAACTTCACTTTCTCAGCCTAGAGCAACGAGATATGAAGAAACAGCACCCAGTGAGCTCAGCACTTTACCAGGAGTGAACAGGAGGCCAGGAAGCACAGGACCACTAGGATGGAAGCACAGGTGTGGGACTCAACCATTCACTGAGAATGTCCAGCGCCATTATATGCAGAATTGTACCCACCCCACACCCAAGCCAAACACATACGTTGTGATCCTGAGCCCCAGAATTTCTGAGTGACCATAAAGGGAGACAGGGGCTCTTTATGATGTCTCCATGGGAATTTAAATGAAAAATGAGATCATAACTGGTATCTTTGTAGTACAAAAAATTTAGTCACAGAACGTGAATTCAGAGAAAGACGGCCCTCTAGAAAGCAAGAAGAGAGGGGCGCTGGAGCGATAGCACAGTGGAATGGGTAGGGCATTTGCCTTGCACGCGACTGACCCGGGTTTGATTCCCAGCATCCCATATGGTCCCCTGAGCACCACCAGGGGTAATTCCTGAGTGCAGAGCCAAGAGTAACCCCTGAGCATCGATAGGTGTGACTCAAAAAAAAAAGCAAAAAAAAAAAAAAACCGATTCCAAAGCAAGGAGCCCTAAACCGATTCTTCGATCACCACCTTCAAAAGGAGCCAAATACTGCCAACAACCAGCATCTCAGAGCTGTGAGAAAATAGATTCCTGCCACTCAAGTGCTCAATTGGTGGCACTCTGTGACAGAAACCCTAGTTGGTTCCATAAAATTACAACACAATAAGACAAAATAACAGAACAATACTAATAAAATCACAAAATAACACAACAATAACAAAACAATACAACAAGAACGAAATAATACAAACAACATAAGATCATTTTTCTCCTAAGACCAAGAGGAGCACCAAGGGAGAGATGATGGTGGCAACAAGAAATCCCCTTCCAGCATTCTCTGAAATTTCCATCAAACTGAACAAGAATTATCTTCTCAGCAGGAACAAGGAGAAAAGAGACCACATGCTTGTAGGAATTAGTCAGAGTCAGACCCTTGCTTGAGATGCCTCCAAAGACGGCCTTCCTCATGTGGAGTGAAAACCAGAGCCTTCAGTACCAAGAGGGCCCTTCAGGGCAGGGTCCCTGTCTGCCACTTTGAGCTCATGCTTGGTAGCCCCTGGTAGCCACAGAGGTCACATCACACAAGTCCTCCAAGCTTCTGCTTCCAAGTCTGGGCCCTGTCCCCTTCCCCAAATGTCCCCAACCCCCAGATCTCTGCTCACAAGCCACCCTCTTTATGAGGCCTTCCCAGATTACACTGTTCCTGGCTCCTCCGCATCTGCAGGGGTAGAAAGGCAGAAAGCCATGCCGCCCAGGATGGCTATAACCACTGGTCTATGGACCAACATGTAGGACAGGGGCCAATCTGCAGGTGTGAAAAGGCTGAAGAATGCTTCTCTACATGCTTCAAGTCACGAGGGGCAGTATTGTGAGCTCCGGGCAAACTTATTTGGGACTTTGCCTGGAGCTACCATATCCCAGAACACTGCTGGAAGTGACCAGAGGACCAGAGCCAGGAGTAGCTCCTGTGTACTACTGAATGTGTCCCACACCCCCTCCCCCCCATAAAAGAAAGAACTATCTTCCACCCAGAGTCACAAATGATTTGAAGCAATCCTTAGACTGTTCTGGTTCAGACAGATGGCTTAGCTTGGTCCCATTTTCCTTGAGCTGAGATTAAACCTTAGAGTCGCTCAAAGCTATACATCCACTTCACTGTTTCCACTGCTCCTACTTCCTGCCAGTGACTCAGAGACAAGCAAAAGTTTCCACCCCCAGCTTCAGTTTGCCACCTCTTCGTGCTAATTAGAACCTTGGGAGCAAGCCCTCTTCCGGAGCAGTTGCTCCCCAGCAGGGACTCAGGGAGCCTGAGGGTTTTCATGGGATGTTTAGCCCACAGGGGAGTAGAGCTTGCTGCTTCTCAGCCACAATCCAGACTTGCTCTGCACTCTAGACCAGCGTTCTTCGACTGCCCATCCGCAGGAGTAGAAAGGCGGAAAGCTTATGGCCTCCTAGCATGGCTAGAACTGCTGGTTTATGGACTACATGTAGGACAGGGGCTGGCCTGCAGGTGTGAAAGGGTGGAAGAATGCTGCTCTGCGTGCTTGAGTCACGAGGGGAAAGGTGTGAGCTCCAGGCAAACTCATTTGGGACTGGAGCTACCATATCCCAGCAGAAAACAGGAGTTGAGAACCATCTTCACGCCTGAATTATTCTTTAGTTTCATGGCTAGGTTAAGAAATCTCTTCATTTGGAAAGAAGCAAGAGAAATAAACCACATAGAACTTTTTTTTTCTTTTCTTTTTTTTTTTTAGGGAAAGGAGGAAAGAAGCTTTTCACAATACAAATGCCGAAGAGGAAAGTGAAGTCATGTTATTAATCAAATCACTAATGTCATTTGAATGACTATTATGACTCAGTGGTTGCCAGAGAGATGGAGGGTTGGTGGAGGCTGGGGGATGAGGGTGGGGTAATGGGGGGGGAAGAAGATCAAAAGTATGAAGTTCTAGGGGCTACAAAGATAGTACATGGGTTAAGGTGCTTGTCTTACATGTAGCTGACCCTCGTTCAACCCCCAGCACCACCAGGCTCTCCAAGAACTGCTGTGAACGACCCCCAAGCACAGAGCCAGGAGTATGCCCAACCACTGCCAGCTGTGGCCCAAACCCTCTCCCCAAATAAATAAAAATAAAATGAAAAAAAATTTTTTTTTATTTTTGCTTTTTTGGGTCACACCCGGCGATGCACAGGGATCACTCCTGGCTCTGCACTCAGCAATTACTCCTGGCGGTGCTCAAGGCAAACGCCCTACCTGCTGTGCTATTGCTCCAGCCCCCAAAAAATTTTAAAGCAGTACAATCTTCCAGATACAGAAGAAAAACAGTCAAAGCAGAAAATAAGTCAACACAGGGACTAAATTAGGAGGATGTCACTGAAAATTTGGAGGTTGCTAAGAAAGGATGGTGAAAATCATTTGGGATCATTTGGCAAAGGCTATCAATATCGAATTTTATAGCATGCACATGAAACTAAGTAATGTCAATTATATGTCAACTGAAAATTGTGTTTGGAGATAAAAACATGGCTGCACACAAGATTACATTTTAATCAGAAAAAATGATAAAATCATGGTTTTAAAACAGTGTAGTAGTTTAATATACCCAATGACTAACCTTCAAAAAAATATGATTATAGATGAACAAAGTTTGAAAGGTAACATATGAAATAGTATTTTCTTTAATGCTGTCATAATATTCTTTTCATAATTCGAAATATTACAATGCTCAGCAAAAGAATGTTCATCCCAAAGCCCTGACAGAAAAGTGAAGGATGGGCAATTGTGAAAACAGAAAACAAATTGGTTCTTACCCTTGTGCCTCTTCATCTGGGGAAAGCTGCTAACTGCCGTGGTTTGGACTATTTCCATTACAATTTGACACCTGATTTTTAAAAAGAGAGCAAAAGGAAACATTGAATAGGCAGATAAGGCTGTTCTCAGAGACACATAAGATTTACCATATTAAGTGATGTAACACGGGAACAGTAAATGACACCCAACTATCACTGAGTCCATTCTCTAACAGACTGGGCATTGTGCCATACGAAAGTCCTCACTGAGAAGACCCAATAAAAGAATGCTGCCACAGCCAGTGAAGGAGAAGCCTTTATGTCAGTGATTTCAACTGCTGGTCCACAGACAACTCTCAGATATAAATAGACTGAAGACCACTAGTTACCCCCTTGGCTACTGGACCAAAATGCAGGACAGGTATCGGTCTGCAGGTATAAAAAAGGCTAAAGAACGCTGCTCTGTACATCAAATTCTGTTTTCTCCATTGAATCCTTTGGATATGATGTTGAGCCCCCCTACAATAGAGGTTGGCGTGGTTTTTGGTCTGGAAGAGTTGCATGCATTCCGTGAGACTACATGTTCCAAACTGTGCTTGTTGCTATATCCAAAATCCCCCTTTGTTGATGAAACAACTGCCTGCTTTTTTTTTCTTTTTGGGTCACACCCGGTGATGCACAGGGGTCATTCCTGGCTCTGTACTCAGGAATTACTCCTGGAGGTGCTCAGGGGACCATATGGGATGCTGGGAATCGAACCCAGGTTGGCTGCACGCAAGGCAAATGCCCTACCCACTGTGCTATTGCTCCAGCCTGCTTTTATTTATTTTGTTTTAAAGGGTTGTTCCTTACTTTTTTTTTTTTTTCGCTTTTTGGGTCACACCCAGCGATGCTCAGGGATTACTCCTGGCTTTGCACTCAAGAATGACTCCTGGCAGTGCTTGGGGGACCATATGGGATGCTGGGGATTGAACCCAGGTCAGCCGCATGCAAGGCAAACGCCCTACCCGCTGTGCTATCGCTCCGGCCCCTCCAGCCTGCTTTTAATCTGAGGCCAACAGTGTCAAGCAATCTTTCATCTGTCCTAGGTTTTAGGGCCCTTGAGTATATGGACTATGAGTCTGTCTGTAATGAAACTAACATTAACTCTTTCTTTGAACATAAATGTTGCAGCATTCTAACACCTAATGATATATTTGGGCTAGCTTTCAAAACCCAAAATAAGATCCATTGTTTGGCTTTTCAAGTCAAGACCCAAGTTAGGGACATGAGTTCCCCACAGTCATAGCTATTTGTGGACTCCTCACAAGTTCACATCTTTTTATTTCTTTTGTGCAATCCAAGCACCAGTGCCTGTCTCTCATCACCTCAAAGAATAGGCTATTAGGAGAAGTGCTGTCAGCATGCCACCTGGAGATCAGGACAGACACTGCTGATTGCCAACATCTTAGCTTCCTTTCTTCTGCACTAATAGAACCACAGTTCTATTGAGGAAAGTGGTACACCCAGCTGATAATGCTCACCATTAGCTTAGAAGTTAGTGGTAGTCATTAGATGTAGGTCTGCATGGGATGTAGAAGGAGAACATACTGGGGGATTGAAGTGCCCAGGAAAGCTTTCTAATGATGCGGTCTCTACATCATTAGAGAATAGCCCTGCCCGTGCTCTTCCCCTGTTTCCCTACAGGAATCATGGATGCAATGGGATGAAGAGACATTATTTCCCTTGCAGCCACAAGGATGAGAGACACGAAATTAGATGGTGATTTAGGAAATGGGGCTACTACTAGGCAATACAATGCATGCTTCGTATATAGTATGCCCTTGGCCTGATCCCTTGCACCACATTTAAAAAATAGTTAATAAAGAATGAGATTTTTAGGTCTTCAAAAACATCACTGAGATATCCTGACAGTCCCAGACTGCATACCCCAGACCATCTTATTAGGAGCAAAATAAATTCCTAATTTATTTAGATCACTGTCAAGTTGACTCATGGCCAAATGCCATCTCAACTAAGTGGTCTTAGAAGATGACATACATAAGGGAAGATAACACTAAACTAAATATACATTTAAGCAATGTTCTCTGAATGGAAGCCTTGCAAAGACATTCATGATCAAAATTCTTTTCTGAGAGAATAACTTTCATTCCTTCAAATAATGTTAAAGCATAAAAAATTACTTTCTGGTAACTTCTGCAAGTTATCAATTGGATACAAGCTTTACACCCATTGGCTTAACATTCCATAAGCAATATTTCAATGCAGTCAGGGCTTTAAGGCTCTAGGAATGGAAAGTACTGAATTTTCACTCAACTCTTACACTTGTCTTCAAGCTCCTCCTTGCGCATTATCATCTGTCTTTTCACATGGTAATCCCAATCCAAAGAACTTTACGTAAAGAAAATATCAAAAAAAGGAAAAGAATTCGCATGCTTTATGCAGTAACTTCTACACAGAAAATGATCAGAGTGATCGACATGGTCATCAAATAATCATTTGTTAATTTTATCAGTAGATACACGAGATAAATGTCACCAATAATGATTTATACATCCGAGAAGTTCTAGAGACAGATTAGGCTAAATCAAAAGCTCTCTGCCAATATTATTATAAAGACTACTCAGAAATTAATTTGTGGGGCTGCAGAGACAGTACACTAGGTTGGGTGCCTGCCTTGCATGTGGCTGACCCAGGTTCAATCCATGGAACCCCACATGGTCCTCTGAGGACTGCCAGGAGTGATCCCTCAACACAGAGTCAGCAGTGATCCCTAAGCACCACTGGATGTGGTGCCCCAAAATAAATAAATTTTAATGACACACTGGCTCACATACAAAATAGCATGTACATTCATGGTTGCAGATTTGTCAATATATGTGTCAGGGCTTCAAAGCAAAATAGAGACAGGGGTTTGGGATGTACGTGAGTAGTAGAGCACATGCATGATAAAGCTCTCAGCTCAATCCACAAGATCACACAAAAATGGGAGTTCATTTTTATTAAAATAGCAGAAAAATGTATCAATTAAAATTTTCTCCAAGTGCTTGGAATGCAGCTCAGCAGCAGAACAAATGGCTTGCATGTATGAAACTCTGGCACCACAGAAAACAGCAACAAAAAGACAAATGAAACCCTGAAAATCCTGCACTACCTTTTGGCCAGGTCTGGAACTTGCTTTGTTCCTGAGCACTGGTGGGAGCAACTGGAGAAGGCAGCTTTGGGGTGCGCCGAAAAACAAAGAAGACTCTCCAAATTCTTTCTCTGCCTATTTAAACTAGATGAGCCCTTCTACAGAGTAAGCTTTCTTTACTCCCTTTCACACAAACATAAGCAACTTTCTATTCTCAAAACCATATCATCTTGGATGTCTGCCATACTGGTAAATATAAGCCTCAACGTCCAACTGATTTGATCTTGATAGTGTTCTTTGAACCTATGGGTAAAGTACTTCCTTCCTCTTTTTTGTATTCACACACTACACTCATGAGTCCTCTTGTGGTTCTCTGCAGTAGAGACGGAGCAACTATCTCCTTCACTTCCTTCCTTCTCCCACCTCCAAATTATCTTGGGCAATCCCATCAAAACACTTTCCCAAAAACCCACCTTCCCCTCCAGTGACTGCCCGAGAGCTGTAACCCCGCATACCAGCCTGCCACTGCCTTTGCATCTTGGTGCTGGAGCTCGGAGCCAACCAGTGACTTTTTCCTCCTGATACCAGTGTGGACGAACAACATGAATGATCAAAATTAGCCTCTCCCCCAGGTGACTGCTCATGTCCCATCCTCCCATGCTTGTGCACCTAAGCAGATTTTACATGTCCAATTTCTTCCCTCAGGTCTTACCCAACCCACTTATCCATAACTGTATTTCTCCCCTCAAAAACTCAAAATTCCTTCGACTCCAAAACACCATCAAGGCATCTAGCATTTAATATTAAACATTTAATGCTGATTTTCGAAATTCACAATTCCACAAATGTTAATGAAGAGAACAGTTTGTCTCCACAGCATTTCAGGACCTAGGCGCTCCTTTGAAAAATGAAAGACACTTGAGACCAAGAAAGTATTGTGATTTGGTCCCTAGAAAACCACGCCACCCTTTTCCTCTTCAATTCTACTGAGTTTCTTGAGAACTCCTGTCTCTGACAGTCCCTGCTTTGGCAGTAAACATGTGGTAGGTACTCAGGACACAGCAATGAGGTTTATGAAATGAACTTCTGCAAACACCCGTCTCCCTGTCGTATTCTTATGGTGAAGACTAATCCCCCACATGATGGTAACTGGAAGGGGGACTTATGGGAGGTGATTAAATGGTATTGAGATGAATGCCGTACATAAGTGACCTCAGGGAGCTCTCTTGATCACTCTTTTTTCTTCCCACTACAGGAAGTGAGAGTGAGAAGATGACCAGAACGGGGCCACCAGACAGAGCTCTGATCTGCCCTTCCCAGTGCCAATCAATATGTGCCATGGAAGTCCCCTGCCCTATGGCATTTCTGTAAAAGTGGTCCAAACCTACTAGGACAGTGAGCTGAATGAGAAAGATTTAACATCTGTAATGCCTAACAGGTATAAATAATATTCTAAACAATCTGGGCCTTTTTTATATTCTTAGTGATTCACACTTTGGAACAAATGAGTCATCAATGGTGATGAGGAAAATTCACACTTTCTGAGCAAAGAGTTAATTTTTAAAAATAAAACCAATGTGAAACCAGCTAACATTTACAGATTACTTCATTAAGAACCAGGTGCCTGTTAAATATTTTAATCTACATAATCTTATTTGTCTTCATAGTGAGGGATTGTAATTATCCTTACACTACAGAGAAGAACATTGGAATTCAGGTGGCTTGAGCAATCTAAGGTCTCACTGCTTTTAAATATGCAAGCTAAAATCACACACTGAGCTGCCTACCTGACTCCAAAACTCATGTTAACATTTTCCTGCCACCCTAAGATTCAACTACTAATGTTTATCCTTCAATGCATGTATAAGCATGGCCAACGCCAGACTGTCTTTACAGCTGTACTGCCTTCTATATCCTCTCTTAGACACCAAGCTCCACTAAACCCCAAGCCCGCAAGAAATACCCAGCCTCTTTCCCGACTCCTGGCCATTGGTCTGTTGCTTGCACACAGTCTATCAGTAGAAACGTTTAATTTTGAACCCTCAGTCTATGCTATTCCTCTCTGAACCTTCTTTCCTCTCTTCTGCTGGATGAAATATTGGCTCCTACCCACTTCTTTAGCTCTTTACACTTCGCTTCTAGCCTTTGTATCTTGCTTTATGTTTAGCTTTCTATACTCACCTAGGCTCTGATGGACTACCAACATGTTGACAGGAGGTGAAAGAAACCCAAAGACTTATTACCAATCTATCTTCATATACGCAAGAATCCCCTCACAACATGCTTTGTAAGCATGAGAGGATGATTACGGAGCCTGTATAATTCACTTTCTTCTGATACCAAAGGCAAAGCAGACAATGAGTAACTTTTATTCTCAACAAAACCCTACAACAGTAATACACTCCAGTGTTAACTATCCTGGATGGACACAGGCTTTCCTGGTCTTCTGGGAGATAGCCAGCACTTTATTCTTCCTCAAGACAAAGATAATGGCATTGCTGTTGCAAAATTGGTGCAAGAATCAAGACTTCTTGTAAATGCTCTCTTGGTCAGAAATGCAGAAACAGAATGTATTTTTCTTTTTTTTTTTAAGGTATTTTCTTTTTTTCCCTGCTTTTTGGGTCACATCCAGTGATGCTCAGGGGTTACTCCTGGCTTTGTACTCAGGAATTACTCCTGGTGGTGGTGGAGAGCCCATATGGGATGCAGGGAATTGAACCCAGGTTGGCTTCATGCAAGGCAAACGCTCTACCTGCTGTACTATCGCCCCGGCCCCCCAGAATGTATTTTTCTAAAATGATTGTGAAATCTAAAGCATTAAGAGGAAGCAGCGTCACAAAAATTCACTTCCTTTCCAATTTTGGCAAAATCCTATGTAATCATCACTTATTCCAGGGTTAAAGTAGGTGTTGGGGGGAGGTAGGGAGAGGAGATGTTGGGGGAGAAAATGATGCAAAGATGTCAAGCACTTGTGTTTCCACCTACCTCTCTTTAGTTGTATTGACTTTGCCACATGAGCAAGGGGCTCAGATAGAATTGTACTTAAGAATGCCTGTCACAAATCTTTAACTCACCTGAAAAGTGACAAGACCTTCAAAATAACCACCTTAGACATCTATAGACCCTCTGCCTTTCTTCTTGCCTTTCACTGTTCAGAAATGTTTTGGAATTTGACAAAATTTATTTCAAGACAAAAAATATCAACCTCTTCATTATATTAGGCACATAATATAATATCCCTTGATAGCACAGCGGGTAGGGTGTTTGCCTTGCATGTGGCCAGCCCGGGTTCGATTCTTCCATCCCTCTTGGAGAGCCCGGCAGGCTACTTAGAGTATCCTGCCCGCATGGCAGAGCCTGGCAAGCCACCATGGCGTACTCAATATGCCAAAAACGTAACAAAAAGTTTCACAATGTAGATGATACTGGTGCCCACTCAAGCAAATCGAACAATGGGACAACAGTGCGACAGTGCTACCGTGCTATTGTATAAGAAATCTCAATTTTGGCAAAGAGCACAGAGAGATAGTACAGGGGCTAAGGTGCTTGCCTTGCATGCAGCAGAGCCTAGTTTAATTCCTGGTATTGCATGGTCTCCCCAAGCAGCACCAGGAATGACCTCTGAACGAAGAGCCAGGAGTAGCCTCTTAGAACTGCCAGGTGTTCTCTTCTCAAAAAACCACAAAAAGAAATCTGACTTTGAAGCCAGGGAGAGTAACAAGGATTCATGAGTATGCCTTGCATGCAGCTAGCCTAGGTTCTATCATTGACACTGCTAGTCTGAGTATCACACGGTACAATCCTGGGATCTGGGGTACACTGGTTGGCTGGATAATCCCCAGTACTAGAGGGCCCAAGCAGCATTGCATCCTGGGGTCCTCCCAGGAACCACTCCCCCGTGTAAAAATAGGAGGGGACCCGGGCCTCCTGAGCTCTGCTCGGAAGCCTCACTTCTACCCCAAACCTCACTCAAAAGCTGTCCCAATGTGTACATGCTGATAAGTCTCAGCAGAACCAATGGCGGGGAAAATCTTCCTATCAGGTGTACAGTGAGGTGAATGGTTCAGAGCAGTTTCATGTGAAGGTCGGCAAGAGTGTGCTTCAGAGCCAGGGCACAGACCATGCTTAGGGAAACATGTTTGACTCCAGAGTCATCATTTCCAACTACCATTGTCATAATTGTGGCCTCTTCTCTGTCCTAGCTGCCTTCCCCCTCCCTCTTGGTGGCATGCTTCCTGCCATGGAACAATCCTCCTAGCCCTGTTTCTACTGTCTTCAGTTATTATTCACATACTATGTGTACATATATGTGCATATGTATCCCACAAATAAGTGCATGCTGAAAGGAGGTAAAGTAATATGCATGATACCCTTTCAGCAACGGTATTGCAAACCACAGTGACTGATAGGAAAATGAGAGGGAGAGAGAGAGAGAGAGAGAGAGAGAGAGAGAGAGAGAGAGAGAGAGAGAGAGAGAGGGAGGGAGGGAGAGAGAGAGAGAGAAAAAAAAAGAGAGAGGAGAAAAGTGTGCCATTGAGGCAGGCTGTGATGCACACTGGTGAAGAGATGGGTATTGGACATTGTATAGCTGAAACCCAATCATGAACAACTCTGTAACTGTATATCACATGGTGATTCCTTTTTTTATTTTTTAAAAAAAGATATTTGAATGTTATTTTCAGCATTGCCACAGGCTACTGTGCGGTAGGTTAGGGATAAGGTCTTCCCTGAAGGGTCTTTGGGGAAATGAGTGGAGAAGAAACACACCTTGGTCATTTCTGTTAGCACAGTGGAATCCATCTGCCAACCTAGAAAGTGCATCTGAGTAAGATGAGCTGCGGCATCACAAGGCCTGGGTCTAAAACCCAGCATCCAACTCTTCCAGGCTCACCCTGGGGAAGTCCGTTCAACTTTCAAAAGCTCAAGAACCCTCCTCTACAAAAATCTGCCCCAGGGCTGGAGGGCACCGGGGCAGCTGCCGGGCACGCACCCACCCACTGTTCCACTCACGGGCCCCAAGCACATCCCGGGGTCACTCCTGAGCAGTCAGGAATCCCCAGGGCACAGCAGGGTGTGGCTTCCCCAAAGAATAAAATTAATTTTTTTTCAACAAAGTTATTTCTTGTCATTTTCGGGAGTGATCTCCCAAACAATAAGGATAAAAACACCCAGAGATTTGAGGAAGGTGGAAAGAAGACAAAAATCTAAGTGAAGCTTGTAGTGACAGGTCACAGTAGGACTGTAGAAAGGGCTCTATTCTGGGGTCCCAGTTCCACTGAGCCAAAACAGGGCATGTTGAATGCAGAGCCACTCTGCTGCTCTGCACGGGGCTATGACTGACGCTACTTCTCAGGGCCAGTATCACTGAAAATCCCCCAGGCAACAGGAGGCCATTCTGTCTTACTGAGAATTTCCAAACACCAAGTTTGCCAGTCGAAGGGTTTAAGAGAGCAAAGTTTCTGAATGAATAAGAAAGCAAAGTCACTCACAGAAGAGAAGCACAGATAAATGTCAGCCTGTGAGTGTACTTGGAAGAAATATTATTTCCTGTTAACTGTGTAGGGGCCTTTAGTGTCTGTCAGCCCACCCTGATAAACGGCGAGGCAGATCTTTCTTCCTCCTTCTAAGACAAATTTTACTTTCTCTAAAATAACATATGCTTGTTGGGAAAAAAAGGGGGAAATACACAGATACAACATTCAAAGTCCAGCACATGGTAAATCTTTAAAACCATTTTTCTGTGCAAGCAGAGTTATCTTTTTGTTTCAAAGTCAGATTTATGCTAGGAATATTGCCTTAGAGCCTTTTAAATTTATCATCTTATGGCTATCCCTTCCAGCATTAATAAATATTTTGATGCGATACCATAGTTATATAAAGCTATTATTTAGGTAAACCAATCACTTATTGTTGGCTACTTGATAAGTTTAAGCTTTTTCCCATTTTAACTACAATTGTAATAAATCAAAACAACAATAACATATGCCTTCACACCAGATGGAAGGCCTATATCAAAAATCTGGAGACATATATCAGTGGCTAGAGTGTATACATCATTCTTTGCATGCAAAAACCCAGATTCAGTCCCCTGGAACTTATGATCCAAAGATTCAGAAAAATATGGCCCCCTCAAAGAAATGCCCACACTATAGGCCACATTCCTGCACACCCAAGGCCCTGGCAGCTGTACCCACACCCCAAAAGCTGCTGCCACACCTCCAGCCAGACTCCACTGCCTCACCTCTGAGCTCCAGATGGAGGCTAACCTGCTATCAATTTCAGGTACTGGGGATTTTTTTGGCTGAAAAAAAAAATAACCCATAGGGTTACTCAAAATCAGGATTGGTGGCCTCCCCCCATATCACCATACAGCCCCAGTAGCCACACGCACGACCCACCACACTGCCATGTAAGTTCATCTGCCAGCCCTCCTCCAGAGACTCATAAATAAATCTCAAAAGAGATCAACTAGCCACGGAAATCTCAGATACCCAGTCTCCACTGAGACGTCCTGGCAATCTCAGAAGAGGCTAAGCTACATTCCTGCCCTACAGGATTCCAGCCCCAGCAACCGCTCCCACATCCCAGTTCTGCCCTGTGCCTCTTGCCAGAATGCCCAGTTAAATATTCTGGATCTTTTGGAGCATACAGCCACAAACTCTTACAATACTAATATCCCAATAGGTGCACACCAGATTGGATGGAAAGGTAATGTAGGAGCCAAGTCATCTCAACTAACAAAAACATTAGCACAGAAAGCTCAACTTGCAACAACAGCACAGTAAATCCTCAGCAACACACTTAACATTCCTATAGTGAGCCACAACAATTTTCACAAATTTTCTTTTACTGAAGTATTTTTCGATTAACCCATCAGCCATTTAGTGGTAACAAGCAATATAAAAATCATTGTGGGCCTGCTACAGGGGCAGGCTTGTGGGGTGGCTGGGAAAATGGAGACAGTGGTGGAGGGAAGGTGACAGTGGTGGTGGGATTGGCGTTGGAATACTGAATGCCTGTAACAAATCATTATAAACAATTTTGAAAATCATGGTGTTTAAATAAAGTATGTGTGTACCCCCTGTTCCAAAAAGAAACAACCAATGTTGGCAGGGCTGTGGTAAGAAGGGAACCATTATTTACTTTTGGTATGGTCATCTGGGTTGGCCTCTATAGAAAACGTTATGAAACTTCTCCAAAAATTTAAAATAGGGCATCCATCTGATCTAGTAACTCCACTTCAGTAATTCCACTCCTAAGCACTGCTTGAAAGACCACAATTTAAAAGTGAACAAATTGAAAATAGATGAATAATTTTAACTAAATTAAATTGCAAGAAACCTTCTGGAGAAATCTTTGCACTCATGACTACTCCCTTAAGATCAATTCTAACAAGAACATGATGTCCCTGAATCTTCCCAGTGAGATGGGCCAGGGCTGACAACTCTGACCCAGTCACAGAATGGGGGCAGACAGATCCCCCTTTCTGCCTGAAGGTACAGCAGTCTGCAGCCACACCTGACACTCTCTGACACAGAAACAGCCCAGCTCCACAACCGAACCTCATCACACTGCCAAGACGCCAACCGTGGAGAATAGGGAGAAGATGGTGGCAGGGTGAAGGCTCCAGAGCCGGAAGAGCAGTGGCAGCTCCTGGAGCTCTAAACAGCGTGGCCCATGGGGACATAGAATTTCTTCATGAATGACCACAAGATCCCTTTTAATGTTTTCTCTTCAAAAAAGTGGCTTTAAGTGGAACCAAACAGCATCCATGCGGAGCACTGGCCGGAGTGGCGCAGGCTCTGAAGCTAATGGAGCAGCTTTTGGCGCTATGGGCAGCTGGCCACCATGGTGGCAGAAACATGAATGAATAGGGCTCTTCGGGTCCAACATGGCACTAGCTTGGCACACGGGTACCAAATTGTGGAGGGCACCTGGTTTTCCACTATGGGAGGCTGGCTCAGGCAATATGCTGCCAGCAGGGCGTCCCCACCATTTCTTCCCTGGTCCAGCCAGTGCTGCCAGTACTGCCCACAGCAGATTATGGAGGAAAACCTCCCTGAGCACCAACTTTCTCAAGACCAAGGATGGGGGCATGTGCCCCCTCGTCAGGTTCTGCCAGACTGGTGGCTGGGGCCGAGCACCCAGAGCACCCGAGCTGCAAATGACAGCGGCCCTGGCCTCGATCCTGGTCCCTGCTAGTTCCACTGCTGCCATTGCCACTGGGGCCCAGAGGGCACAGTGCCACTGGTGGGTCAAGCTGGACAAAGTGGGCGAGGGCATCAGCAGCCTGATGGCCTTGCTAACACCCCCAAACCACCACTATGCCTCTGGTTGGACCCCAACAACTCAAGACCAAGTTTTTCGAGAAATTAAACTGCCAAAATTTAGGTAGGTATCAACCAATTTCAGAACCCAGCAGCTTCTTGCAGAAATGCCTCTCGACTGTGAATTAAGCTACAGCCCCATGCCACCCCGGGAGGGGAAAGGATTTTGTCCCTTGGCCTTTCCTTTCGGCGGTGGTGACATGGTGATCACCATCTTTTAGAGCCCATTGGACAGAGGTACAAGTTTGCAGTGACAGGGTGCACAGGAAATCTCAGAATGGGGGGTGGTACTGGCGCTGCTCCCTGCTCAGACGAGACCCCGAGTGGCTGCCTACGAACAGCTTCTCCGCCCCTGAACAGCCATGATCCCGGAGGCACACAAACCCCCACAAAAAAAAAAATCAACCTAGGGTGGGGTGGGCTTGTGGCAGACCACCTGCCTTGCATGTGTATAAGGCCTGAAACCGCACACAGTGTCTCAGGGCTGTAACGGAAACACAAACCCCCCAGTTCCCAGTGAACCAACTCTAGCGTCACCATGTAAGCTTTTCTACTGATCTCACTTCAGAGACCCATAAATAAATCTTGAAAGAGATCAAAAACCGAAGTTATTCTTGGACCCGCACAAGGCTGAACAGACAGGGTAGATCAGAGGGGGAAAGGTTAACCTGGTGCCTGCCAAAACAGAGCCCTCAGCAGCCATTTACTCCCACAATCCAAACAATCCAAAATCACTGACATACCCCTAGCTGGACTCCACCGTCTTGGGATGAACCTCCCTGATACTAATTTGGATGTTGGAACATTGTACGACTGAAACTCAATCATGAACAGCTTTGTAATGGTTTATCTCATGATGATTTAATAATTAATTAATTAATTAAAAAGGAGAAAAAACACAACAAATATTTCCAGTTCCATAGTTCCTTGTACCATGTGGCTGTATTATGAACAACTTAGCATATAAATAATGGTATTATAATTTAAAAAATTTAAAGATAAACTTAATGAATGACAATGATATAAAATGCATATTTTGTGATGTATTTTTCAAAAGACTGTGCTATGGAATAATTTATATTCCTACCATGAGGATGTAAATTAGTCTATTTCTCATACTTTGCCAATACCAGGTGCCAAATGTTTTATTTTTGCTACCTGGCAAGCTACCCGTGGCATAGTAGATATGCCAAAAACAGTAACAACAAGTCTCACAATGGAGACGTTACTGGTGCCCACTTGAGCAAATCGATGAACAACAGGACACGGGAGGACAGTGCTACAGTGCTACTATTATGAACAAAGAAGAAGGCTCTCATTTTGGCTTATTATGTTTGAAGTTTACTAAGGATAATCATAAGGCTCTGAGCTATCTCTTCACCCAGCATGTTTAATGACACTTTGCAGAAAGTGACAGGGAGCTGTAACCCAACAGAGGAAGTAGATTTCGGTGTGAAAAGCAACTGCTTCCTCAGAGAGACTTCTGTAACACTTCTCAATGTTCTCCCTTTTGTGGCTCACACTGCAAATGGTAACAATACTTAAAGAGAACACTGAGGAACCCTGACACCCCACGTCCTTTCCCAGTCCCCAGAGAACTAAGGAAACCTGCACCTCCACAGACCTCACTGCATTTGTCAGGAAGTTCTGTACCAGAGGGAGCTGAGGTATTCTGAAGTCATGTGTGTTTGTGTGCACATGTGCACCTTGAACAGTTTGGGGATAAGTGATTTGATTACTTGCTTCGGACAGGTGATTTCTGTTTTCTTAATCTTGCTTACGTTTTTCAATATTCCCCAAATAACCACAAAGAACACCATACTCATTACAACTTACCAGAGTCCAGAGAAATTGCATATTAGAGTGGAAATCCTCAGCTATACCATTGCTTAGCTGGGGTCCTTTAATTAATGTTAAGAAAGCCACAAGTTTTCTCTGCTGTCTGTATCTAGTTCCGAACTAGAGTTCCTCCTGTTTTGACACCAAGGATTTCCACCATTTGTGTTCCCCCGGGTTTGATCCCCAGCATCATATGGTCAGCATCAGAGGTGTGGCCAGGTGTGGCACTGTCACTGAGCAACCTCAAACCTAAATACCACCAGGTATGGCCTCCAAAACAATGCAAGCAAAATTAACTAACTAAATAAATAATTTTTTTTTCTTTTCGGGTCACACCTGGCAATGCACAGAGGTTACTCCTGACTCTGCACTCAGGAATTTCCCCTGGCAGTGCTCAGGGGACCATATGGGATGCTGGGAATCGAACCTGGGTCAGCGGCATGCAAGGCAAACGCCCTACCTGCTGTGCTATTGCTCCAGCCCCAATAACAATGTTCATATCGTTTGCCAAGGGTTTTCGCAGAAACAAAATCAAACCACGCCTGAAGTCCAGGTGTGGCTAACATGCAGAATGGTGTACAAGCCAAGTTCCTGGGTTTGTATGGGCTCAGGAGAGTGTACAGCTACATATTCCCCATACATTCACATATGTATGTATGCATACACACATATTCATAGCATATATAATGTTATATATTGCATTTTATAAATATATATATATAAAATTTTGGATCCACACCTGGCTGTGCTCAGGGCTTACTCCTGGCTCTGTGCTCAGAGATGACTCCTGGAGGGGTTCGAGTGACAGAGTGTCAGGCAAGAGCCCTATTCAAGCACACTATTGCTCTGGCCCTCAAATTCTATATTTCATAAATTATGACGATTCTAAATCACCCCTTCCAACAATTTCACTATTTATCTGATTTTTACTATTGCACTATTTGTATGACTTTACTATTCATCTGTGCCACCAGTGGGTTTACATCTACTGCATCAGTACACTGGAAACACCGTAGACGCATGGAAAGGTAGATGCTAATGCAAACCTCTCCCTGGTCGGTGTTCAGTCATGTCCTGCTGGTGCCTTAAAGTGACCTTGGTGGAGGATTCACATCACAGGAGCCCTAGCAAGTGCCCTCCTGCAAGAGCTGGTTGCTGAAAATGACCATTCCACTACTATTCCTTCAGTAGTCCTACAGCTTCTAAAATTTTTCCCTTTGAATAGCGACTTAGAATCTTTTATTAATTTTTTTAATGAAAATTTTCTCTACCCATCCATTCCACCTCTAGCCCTTGATGTTTCATTCTACATTTAAGAAGCCCCTCACCTGGTCTCCTCCAGTTCTTCTCCACCTTCAGAAAGGAAGAGATTTTAATATTATAATTTAATTTAATTATTATTATTATTATTATTTTGCTTTTTGGGTCACAACCGGCAGTGCTCAGGGGTTACTCCTGGCTCTGTGCTCAGGAATTACTCCTGGCAGTGCTCAGGGACCATATGGGATGCTGGGGATTGAACCTGGGTCAGCCGCATGCACGGCAAACACCCTACCTGCTGTACTATAGCTCTAGCCCCAAGGAAGAGATTTTTTTAATAAATTTATTTATTTTTAATTAATGAATCACCGTGAGGGTACAGTTACGGATTTATACAGTTTTGTGCTTATGCTTCCCTCAAACAAAGTTCGGGAACCCATCCCTTCACCAGTGCCCATTCTCCACCACCAGTAAACCCAGCATCCCTCCCATCCTCCCCAATCCCATCTCCCCCCACCCCACCCTGCCACTGTGGCAGGGCATTCCCTTCTGTTCTCTCCCTCTAATTAGCTATTGTGGTTTTCAATAAAGGTGTTCAGTGGCCACTGTGCTCAGTCTCTAGACCTCATTCAGCCTGCAACTCCCTTCTCCCGCATGGCCTTCGACTACATTATAGTTGGTGACCCCTTCTGTGAGTTGCCCTTTCCCCAGAATGTGAGGCCAGCCTCCAAGCCATGGAGTCAACCTCCTGGTATTTGTTTCTACAATTCTTGGGTGTTAGTCTCCTACTCTGTTATTCTATATACCATAGATGAGTGCAATCTTTCTATGTCTATCTCTCTCATTCTGACTCATTTCACTCAGCATGAAACTTTTCATGCCGATCCACTTAAATAAAAAATTCATGACCTCCTTTTTTCTAACAGCTGCATAGTATTTCATTGTATAGATGTACCAAAGTTTCCTCAACCAGTCATCCGTTCTAGGACATTCGGGTTTTTTCCAGATTCTGGCTATTGTAAATAGTGCTGTGATGAACATACATGTGCAGATGTCGTTTCGATTATACTTTTTTGCCTCTCTGGGATATATTCCCAGCAGTGGTATTGCTGGGTCAAATGGGAGCTCAATATCTAATTTTTTGAGAATCGTCCATATTGTTTTCCAGAAGGGCTGAACCAGTCGGCATTCCCACCAGCAGTATAGAAGGGTCCCTTTCTCCCCACATCCTCTCCAACAGTGGTTGCTTTTGTTCTTTTGGATGTGTGCTAGTCTCTGTGGTGTGAGGTGGTATCTCGTGGTTGTTTTGATCTGCATCTCTCTGATGATTAGTGATGTAGAGCACTTTTTCATGTGCCTTTTGTATTTCTTCCTTGGTAAAGTTTCTGTTCATTTCTTCGCCCCATTTTTTGATGGGGTTGGATGTTTTCTTCTTGTAGAGTTCAATCAGTGCTTTATATACCATTGATATCAACCCCTTATCTGATGGGTATTGTGTAAATATCCTTTCCCATTCTGTGGATAGTCTTTGTATTCTGGTCACTGTATCTTTTGCGGTGCAGAAGCTTTTTAGTTTAATGTAATCCCATTTGTTGATCTCTGTTTTTACTAGATTGCTTAGTTCCATGTCACCTTTGAAGATACCTTTATCTTCAATATCGTGGAGGGTTTTGCCGACCTTGTCTTCAATGTACCTTATGGTTTGTGGTCTAATGTTGAGGTCTTTAATCCATTTTGATCTGACTTTTGTGCATGGTGTCAGGTCAAGGTCTAAGTCCATTTTTTTGCATGTGGTTGTCCAGTTGTGCCAGCACCATTTGTTAAAGAGGCTTTCCTTGCTCCACTTCACATCTCTTGCTCCCTTATCAAAGATTAGATGATCATACATTTGGGGTTGTGTGTAAGGATATTCCACCCTGTTCCATTGGTCTTCCGCTCTGCCTTTGTTCCAGTACCATGCTGTTTTAATTGTTACTGCTTTGTAGTAAAGTTTGAGGTTGGGGAGGGTGATGCCTCCCATCGTCTTTTTCCCAAGAATTGTTTTAGCTATCCTTGGACGTTTGTTGTTCCATATGAATTTTAAGATTGCTTGATCCATTTCTTTGAAGAATGTCATGGGTATCCTTATAGGGATCGCGTTGAATCTGTATAATGCTTTGGGGAATATTGCCATTTTGACAGCACTGATTCTCCCTATCCACGAGCAGGGTATATGTTTCCATTTCCTCATGTCCTCTTTGATTTCATGGAGTAGCGTTTTGTAGTTTTCTTTGTAGAGGTCTTTTACTTCCTTGGTTAAGCTGATTCCAAGGTATTTGATTTTCTGGGGCACGATTGTGAATGGGATTGCTTTTTTCATGTCCCTTTCCTCTGCCTCATTGTTTGCATATATGAAGGCCATGGATTTTTGGGTATTGATTTTGTAGCCTGCAACTTTACTGTATAAGTCTATTGTTTCTAACAGTTTCTTAGTAGAGGCTTTAGGCTTCTCTAGATATAGTATCATATCGTCCGCAAATAGTGAGAGTTTGATTTCTTCCTTTCCTATCTGGATGCCCTTAATCTCTTTTTCTTGTCTAATAGCTATCGCAAGTACTTCCAGTACTATATTGAAGAGGAGTGGTGAGAGTGGGCATCCTTGTCTTGTGCCTGATCTCAGAGGAAAGGCCCAAGGAAGAGATTTTTAATCTGACCACAAGAGGAGGAAGAATGGGGTCTGTGAAGCACAGCCCTTCTGTTCTCTCTCCTCTTAGTGGGTGTATTTTCTGCCAGCACATGGATTCCGGCCACAGCCAGAGATCAGGAGGAAAGTAAGTAGGGACAAGGAAGCTTACTCTGGTCTGCACTGCCAGTGTGGAAAGTGTCTCATTCTGAGACACTTGTGCATATATAAATCACATTCTTCAAGCTCTATCAGTAATGAGAGTGACAAACAGGTCCTCATTTGCTTTACTCCATGGCCATTGGATGGTTCTGATCTCAAGACAGAGAGGAAGAGGAGCTTTCTATTTATTCCGCCTCCTCAATCCCCCCCAAAATACACTGTTTTTTCCACTTGCCCATGAGAAATTGGTCCAGCAAAATTTACCATTTTAAATGATAATGGTAGTATGTAAAAAACTGTCAAGGAGAGACGAAAGAAGAAAGAGGACCCAGCTGGTTGCTGATTTGTTACTACTTATTCAATCTTTAAACTTCCATCTCCCACACTCCCCGCTCTGGCCTCTCTCTGGATCTACTCCGCCCTCCTTTCTAACCTTTCCCTCCCCATGTCTCTCTCTTGGAACCCCTTTTTGCTCATGGCGCCATATATTGACATCACCAAAGGCACCAAAAGATCTTACAGGAAGAACATCAAGGCAACATTATTCTCTTGTATCTGCAGGCCAGTAATCTAGGCCTCCGGAAAGAAGATACAAAACCAAAATCCAAGCCTTCCTTGGGCTGAAAAGCACTCGGATTTACATACCAAAGACTGGGCTGGGCTGACACATGAAATCTACATTGTCAATTACAAACTAGGCAGCACCTGAAATCTACATCCCAAAGACTAGGCTGGGCCAGAGCCTGGAATCTACAATGTAACAATTCAATCTTAAAAGGTTCAATAACAATAGCAGAACACCTATTCTCTAGGACAGATACTCTTTCAGCAGGACCCATCAATGATGAAATCCCATGGTTGTGTTTCTCCTCTCCTTGTCCAACAAACATCTGAGCATTCATAATATTAATCGTTTTGTATGGGCATAGCAAGAGATGCATTAAACTTTTAGAATTGCTCTCCTGGGGCCATCTCAATCTCAGACTACAGTGCTCAGGCCAGATTAGTCTTTCCTATCCCTAGCAGGGTCCTAGTCTCGTCATTACTCTAAGATCATGACAGCACTTGTCCATGATCAGACTCTTAATTTATAGTTAAGAATGAGGCACTTTGGCCAGGCCCATCTCGATGCCAGGGTAGCACATAACTTACCGCTTGCCCTGGGTCCGTCTCGTCCCCCGTTGGGACCCTGCCTTTTAGAGGACTAGGAACTGAGGGCAACCAAGGCTACAGTCAAGAAAGCAGATGCCCGGGAATTAATAATATTCAAAACCAATTAAATCCCAATTGCAAAGGCATATTAATAAATGTCTTTCTTTGTCCATACAAAAAGGACTTGCTCTGAATAAGCTATGCAAAAGACTCAAGGAGAAGAGAAAGACATTATTTACAAGTCAACAGAACACTAAGAAAGAAGCTACAAATAAACAGAGGAATGGGAGCACTGTGACGGGAGTAACCCAATAAACCTAAACTACCTGAAGCTATGTAATCCTACAGTAGTAGAGAAAAATTAGACATATGCAGATCTTGAGCTGATTCATGCTTTATATAAACTGATTGGTGGTCCAAGCTGTCAATCATAAAACAGATCCACCTCTCCCATAGGGCCAGGGCCAATATGGGTCTAGCTATAAGCATAAAATGAATTTGTTAATGTCAGAACAAAATTAATCTTCTTTACACCAAAATTTCCTCTTCTTATATCCAATTTTATCTTGTCATCAATACTTACTTTTCTTCCTAAATGAAAATAACTTGTGTTCTCTGCTCTATCTGACTCCCACATCTGTACAGTTTGCTATTTCTCAGCCACCTAGTAGCAGACAATGTACTTTCATTTTTTTCCATAAAACTAAAAGATCCTCTTGAATACTTTTCATAGGCAGTCTTGCATTTTAATGAGTTTTTAAAACTAAATTTATATTCATTTATTCTTTTCATAAAAAATTACCAGACATCTTTTTGTTTTACACTTTGATGTTCCATCTCCTTGTCCACCCACACTAACCTTTTCCCTAGCATTTTTTGTGTGCAAGCTTATTCATTTCTGCCCTTATGCATTAGTTTGCCTGAAGGTAGGCTCATTTTTTTCATGTTCCTCTATAATGAGATCCTATTTACTAGTTGTGAGTCACAATATATTTTCAGAATCACTGTCCAAAACACCGAACATCCAGATAAGTAAGTTTCTCACAGAAGCATGCCATTTACAAAATCTAGCATTTTGAATATATGTGCAAATACACCTAATCTAATTCAGAAATGAAAATAAATCCCCTAAGTGTTAACCTAAAGAAAACCTATTTAGCAAATTCCCTCAGCCACCCATGTCAATGTTAATTAAGATTTCTTAAACTAACCCCTTCTTACACCCATCTTCTCTTGCTTTATCCTGATAACTCAGAAAGTACCAAATAAAAGATTTCTCTTGGGGCCAGAGCAGTAGCACAGTGGATAGGTAGGAAAATGTTTTTGAATCATCTTTAGCAGATTATTCATAATAAGCAACACAAAATAAATTATTTAGGTCCTGCTTTGGGGGCAGCGTTTGGGGGTCAGGGTGGAAGCATTTGAAAT
The DNA here is from genome assembly GCF_027595985.1 of Sorex araneus. Classification (NCBI taxonomy): domain Eukaryota; kingdom Metazoa; phylum Chordata; class Mammalia; order Eulipotyphla; family Soricidae; genus Sorex; species Sorex araneus. The sequence continues at coordinate 318,974,223 of NC_073302.1, read as the reverse complement.
ATGGTTGTGGGAAGGTGTAATGGTGGTGTGATTGGTGTTGGAATATTAGATGTAACAAATTATTGTGAACAACTTTACAGAAATGAGATAAAATTTAAAGAAAGAACAAAAGCCAACCCTCAAAAACCAGGCAAACAATTTATTTATACTTATCCCATCTTGGGTCATTGGAGTCACATTACTTTGACTTCCCCCCTCATCATTTTCCTAATAAATTAATCATTTTGCAAGCTAAAAAACCCATAGAGTGTATGACTCTTGCATATGAAATGTACAGAACAGGCAATTCTAGAGTCAAAAAGCAGAACAGTAGCTGCCAAGGCTGGGGTCACTGCTGATGGTACAAGGTTTCTTTATAGTGCAATGAAAGTACTGTGGAATTAGTGGTGATGGTGCAGTCTTTGAATATATATATTCACATATATGATATATACATATATACACAGTGAAAAGACATTAATATATACATAATATATATATACACACACACAGCGAAAAGACAACAACTGGCATACCACAGACCTGAATCCATAAGGTATATGGAAGAAAACATAGGCAAAACTCTCCATTACACTGAAATTTAAGGCATCTTCAAAGATGAAACACCACTGACCAAGCAAGGAGAAACAAATACTAACTACATTAACAAGTGGGACTACATAAACTAGAAGCTTCTTCACCTCAAAAGAAGCAGTGGCCAAGATACGAAGACAGCCCATGGAATTGGAAAAACTATTCACCCGATACCCATCTGATAGGCGGTTAATATCAAAGATATAAAAGGCGGGACCCTCTGCGCCTAAAGACTTTGATTCCAAAGATGTAACACATTCGGGCATCCAGCGCAACATCCGATAGCGATGCACTGGGACACCGAACTGGGCTACAACTCTGTGCTGCCGGGGGTGGATTTTTTTTTCCTCCCCACCCTGTCTTCCTGCACGGAAAGCGGCGGGCTGGCGCCACCCATGTGGCAGGCGCCATCTTCTGTGACTCCAAACCCACAGGTATTCGGATTTTACTTTTGGGGCTCCCAGGAACTCATGGGAAGGGGGCGTAACCGGCACGCCCTCGGCCCAGATAAATCCGGAGCCACTGAACGCGAATCGGACACTCTGCGCCTAAAGACTTTGAATTCAGAGACTTCTTACAGCAATGCACTGGGACTGTGAGCTGGGCTATGCAATTTCTGGCAGAATTTTCCCTGGACTTTATACAGAAATCCAAAAGCGTCCGCGCGACTTAACATTTATAATTGTCAGCAATGTGAAACGGTTCCATTTGAACAGGTCTGACTTGGGGGGGAAACTCCAAATAATAACAGTAAGTTTTTGTTGAAATATTGAAGGTTTTTAATGTAGCAGCCACCTCTGGACTGTGAACTAAGCAAAAGCCCCACGCTGGCCGACGCGGCGTGGTGTACACCATACTATGAGGCGCAGGAAGGGGGATGAGGGGGAAAAAGAAAAAAAAAAAAGGGAAAAGGAAAAAGGAAAAAAAAATAAGAAGAGAGAGAGAGAGTTATGTACTTGTAGCAGTGGGGCTACATATCCCTTCATTTCCAGCAATGAAAAACTAATTATCAAATGTAGTAGGTCTGTCTCTCTTGGGTGGAAACTCCAACAACTATAGTGAGTTTTGTGTTGAATTATGGAATGTAATCAAGGTAAAGAAAAAATGAAGTGAAATTCATTAGTTATACAGTAGGGGGTAGGGGTGGGGGCGGGGGGTATACTGGGGTTTCTGGTGGTGGAATATGGGCACTGGTGAAGGGGTGGGTGTTTGAATATTGTATAACTGACATATAAACCTGAGAACTTTGTAACTTTCCACATGGTGATTTAATAAAAATTTAAAAAAATTAAAAAAAAATTTTAAAAAAAGATATAAAAGGCACTTCTAGAACTTTAAAAGAAAAAACATCCAACCCCATAAAAAAATGGGGAGAAAAAATGAACAGAAACCTCCCCAAAGAAGAAATATGAATGGGCAAAGGCACATGAAAAACTGCTCTGCATCACTAATCATCAGGGAGATGCAAATCAAAACAATAATGAGATACCATCTCATGCCACAGAGACTGGCATACATGCACATGAACATGAACAAGAACAACCAGTGCTGGTGTGGATTCGGGGAGAAAGGAAGTCTCCTTCATTGTTGGTGGGAATGCTGATTGGTCCAGCCTTTGCAGAAAATAATATGGACAAATTTCATGAGGTCATGAAATTTGCCTCTAAATGATAGACTTGGAGAGTATCATGCTGAGTGAAATGAGACAGAAGGAAGGGAAGAGATATAGAATGACTGCATTTTTTCGTGGGATGCAAGAAAAAGTATGAAAATAATATCCAAGACCAGGGAAATTGGACCAGGAGAACTGGTCAATGGTTGGTCAATGGTGTGCGAGATGGAGGGTAGTTAAGATAGAAGAGGGTCCATTATGACAATACTACTTGGAAACAATCACTTTGGACAAGAGCTGAGTGCTGAAAGCAAGTAGAGGGCTATAGGTGATAACATGTAAGCATCTGTATCACAAACCATAATGCCTAAAATGAGAGACAGAAAGAGAGAGAGAAGAGAGGTGCCTGCTATGGAGGCAGGTGGGGTTGGGGTAGCTTGAAGGGCTGGGAGGGAAACTGAGGACACTGGTGCTGGGAAATTACACTGATGGAAGGATGGGTGTTGGAACATTGTATGACTAAAACACAATCATGAGCAATTTTGTAATGCTCTATCTCACAGTGATTCAACTAAAAAAAAAAAAAAAACTGGTCACCTGAGCCCTGAGTGATCCCTGAGCATAGAGTCAGGAGGTAATCCCTGAGCACTTCCAAGTACAAAGCCCAAACTAATAAAAGACAGAGAGAAACAAGGAAAAGAAAAGCACACGCACTCCCCCAAAGTATCTCAAGAATAAGGGAGACTGAATTTCCCCCTACAAAAGAGACTCAGGGAATTTTTTTAAATGTATTTTCTCAAGACAATTAGTCAACAATCCTTTATTCTCAGACTTTAACTCTCTTGATTTTTCTAAGAAACTCAAAAGCCAATACAAAATTTGATACAGTGTTTTTAAAACTCTCTTTCCAATGTATTTTAGTAAAAGGGGATGCCTAGATCACTCCTGGCCCCAAATTTAGACAGGAGAAGGAAAGAGAAGGTAAGAAATCAAGAGGAAGTGAAGAGAACAGGAAGTAATGGGTGAACAGGCATCAGGGCTTTGGTTATACTGGTATATGAGTGAGTGGTATAGCCATATATCTGAAACACAGCAAAACCGAAACCATGAGATCTAAGCTGCAACCACTGAAACTTTATAATGTGCCTGTCAAGTTGACAGGTGGGGGGTGGGGTGGGTAGGAGTATATGGAAATGGTGGAGAGAAGTTGACACTAGTAGTAGAATCAGTGTTGAAATATATGCCTAGAACTCAACTATCAATAACTTTGAAAATAACAGTTCTTTAATAAGAAGAAGAAAAAAACACTTTTTCCCAACAGTTTTCTGTGTTAGCAACTATTCAGGCAGTTAAACAGAGACTCCAAACAACTGAAAACTACCAGTTTAGTAAAATCTGATTCTTTAACACAAATCTGAGACCTTGAAAATACTCAAACTACTTCTACGAGAAGATGACAAATTTAGTTGTCATTGAATACATTAAGATTATTATTCTTGCCTCATTTTTGCTTCCCTGACAACTACAATTTTTTTTTCACTTAACTAAGCAGGAGCTGATAATTAGCATCTATTGCCATGTTATAATTCAAGACCAAATACCTGAGTTGCTTCAAGAACTCAACATCAGAATTGCTGGTAATAAACTTGATGAATTCTTCATAAGAAGGAGCATAGGTATAGGCTCTTTTGTGATGCTGATTCGCCTGTTCTCTGTGCTCCAACTGGGAGAGCAGCATCTGGTTAATGTAATCTGGATTACTAAGTAAGTCCACTACTGGCTTCAAGACTGTGGAAAGAAGAAGAAGAAAGAACAACTGAGAAAGAGAGTCATCTTTAAAGGAATTATTTTTATGTTATATAATTAAAACTGAACCATTTGGGGAAGCATATTTTTTTTAAGAAAAACTATCCAAAGGCAAGGTTCAAATATTTAAAAAGGTGCATGAGCATCAGACACACACATACACACACAGAGTTGCCTACCCCTGTGGGTATGCTATTAACTGCGGCCATAATAAATGACTCAGATACAAAGGGATAATGAAAGGAAAATCATTTGGAGCCGAAGCTGCTAGCAAAGCTATCAAAATTAAGTACATGGATTTTTCTCTTTTGTCTTCTTTAAAGCTCAATATATTCTTTCTACCAAAGGATTAAGAAGTCAACATTATTTCAACTGGTGAAAACAGATCTCAAGGAAGAGTCAATTAACACTGATACAGATTCATTCTGCCACCTTCTAGTTTAAAAGTTCCCCTTTTCTTTGTGGTTGGATGTATTAACAATGGACTCAAAATTACTAATCCTGGCTGGAGAAATTGTACAGTGAGTAGGGTGTTTGCCTTGCATGTTGCCAAACTGGGTTCTATTTCTGACACTGCAGATGATCCCCTGAGCCCCATCATAAGTAATCCCTGAGTGCAGAGCCAGGAGTAAACCCTGAACACTGTCATATGTGGCAAAAAAGGGATTAGTCCTCAGATATTAAATGAAATACTCAATCAGTACCTATCAAATGCAACATTACTTGTTTTAGATTCGAAGACAGGAAATTTCTCTTATACCATCTTCTCTTCCATTTTTCTCATCCTAGCTAAGCATTTTTCCCTGGATTACTGTTTTTTCTCTCTAGTAGCCACAATATATTGTTATAGTTCCTTATTTCATTTATCCCCAAACTAAGTATTATCAACAAATTTTCCAGCAAAATAATTTTAAATAAGTACATCTTGGAGTTTGAATATAGACATTTTTTCATTAACTCATATCATTGCTGGCATGAGTAACTCAAAAGCCATCACAAATAGATACTTCCTTATGGGAAGCATAAAGGCTGACTGTCTTGAGTCAAAAAAAAAATAGCCTATGCATTTGGCAAAATGGTAAATACAATGTTCTGGTTTTGTATGACCAAATGATGCCTGTTTGAGTGATAGCAAAACTTGAAATTTTAAAAATATATACATACTTTTTTTTTTTTTGCTTTTTGGGTCACACCCGGCAATGCACAGGGGTTACTCCTGGCTCTGCATTCAGGAATTACGCCTGGCGGTGCTCAGGGGACTATATGGGATGCTGGGAATCGAACCCGGGACAGCCGCGTGCAAGACAAATGCCCTATCCTATGTGCTATTGCTCCAGCCCCAAATTTTTAAAAATATTTTCATTTCTATATGGATTAAAGTACTCAAGTTCTGCATAGATGTCATATTAGCTGTTATTATATTAGTATATAGCATATTAATCTGCACAATTATCATGGCATTAGTATTATCAATTACTTATAAAAGTCTACCTTTTCTTGTGAGTATTTCTGCAAGCATTATACGTAAGATGAGGGACTGGACATCCTTTGAGGGGACGAGACAAAACACCAGAACCTGAGAACATGTTTGTAGGAATCTTACTTCATCATCTGAGGTCCTCAAGCAACCATGCAACACAAAAGGCCTCGGCTGTTCTTCATGTCTACAAAGCAAAGGAAAGGGGGACAAGGAGGAAGACGACTTCTAGAAACAATTCTTGTATATACCACTAGGTAAATTTTTTTTTCAAATGGATAATACCTTAGTTTTCATAACTGAGTCAATTCCTCAACAAAATCAATAGTCAACAATTCTCAATCACAGACTGCTTTGATAGAAATCAAATGCCTGACTTTTTGGAAACCCAGGCACAATAACTACTTTAAGAAGCATTAACATTTTACACATAAGTCCCAGATGAGAGCAACAATCTAGAAAACGAGTATTTTCTTAACAAATGTATTATTTAAAGTCTCCCAGATTTCTATTTAAATGTGATCTACAGTTTCTTTTTTTACCCAAAGAAAACTATCCAAACATAAACCTAATGTCACTAGTCCACCTTCTGATTCAATGATAATGGGATTTTTAAAACAGGAAATCCTGGGCCAGAGCAATAGTACTGCAGGTAGGATGCTTGTCTCGAATATGGCCAAACTAAGCTTGATCCCCGGCATCCCATATGCAGTCCACCAAGCCTGCCAGGAGTGATCCCTGAGTGCAGAATTAGGAATAAGCCCTGAGTACCATCAGCTGTGATCTAAACACCCTGCGCCGCTAACCCCTCCAAAAAAAAAAAGTGAAATCCTACCACGGTTAGGTTGATGACTTGATGCTACATCATTTACGATAAACTGCCTTCTAGGAAGATCTCAAATACATTTTATTCAGTCTTGCCAACTTGTCAAAGACTCTGTCAGGACTGAGTTCATCTCATGACTATTAATTTGGAGAATATGAGTGAAAGAAACATAAAGTAGAACTTTCTTTTTGTTGTTTTTGTTTTAGGGTCACACCTAGCAGTGCTCAGAACTTACTCCTGGCTCTGTGCTCGGAGATCACGCCTGGCAGACTTGAGGGGGACCTATGGGGCTCTAGGAATTAAGCCCAGGTCAGTCGCATGTAAGGCAAAAGACCTACCTACTGTACTATCACTCTGGCCCTCAAAATGGAACTTTCTTTGTTTCCTTTTCTTGATCTGCAGTATCTTGATCATAATTCAAATTGACTGGGAAAGCAATTTTTCCAGTATTTTCCAGAGACAAGATAAATTTTATGGAATTCATAAGAGTAATAAAGGGCTAATTCTGATGGGAATAAAATCAAACCTCTAAATAGAGAGGGTGGTATTATACAAGGTATATTAGGTATTATAATACCTAATCCCATAGGTATTATATGGGAAATGAGAAAAATAAATATGTGATGTTGTCCTTATAACTACTGTCTGCCAAGAGTTAGCGGGGAAAGACTGAAAACTAATTTCTAGAGTGCATAGACTAAAAAAGAAAGATTTCCTTTGTTTTTAAATCTAACTTTTACTGGTTGAGGTGCTGTGATATACATTACTGGTAATGATGGTTTCTCATGCACATAATTCCAACACCATAACAATCAACAGTGTACCCACCTTTCTCCCCCAAGGACCCTAACACCCCTCTAGATAATCTTCCTCTTCATCTCTACAACAAGATAGAGGATTTCAAATTTGGGTGCGAAGTCAAAAATCACACTTTTTTATACATCTCCCAATTTGTATTGACTTTTTTTAAAAAAAGAGTATCTTCAATAATTTTTATAGAGATAACACCCACTTAGTGCTCAGAGTCCATTACTAAGATATGCTCAGAGGACCACGTGATACCTGGGGGATGATGCCATACTACGGATGGCATACCACAAGCTCCTGTATGCACAGTACATGCTCCAACTCTTGGAGTCATCTCCCAATTATTCTAAACTCCCACTATGCTGCAAGCTAGAGTTGCTATTTTTATATAATAAGAATTAAATACCATTGTCATTTTGTTCCTTTTTTAAAGCAATACTCTAAATATCTATAAATATACACAAACATACACACATATATGTAAGTAATAAACACACACATCACATATTTGGTAATTGCCTAGGTCCAGCTAACTCTAAGTTAGCATGCGATGTCACTCCTTTACATAGGTAAGCTTCTATTCTTTCTGTTCTTCTTCTAGCAGGAAGTAGCTCCAGAAGGTGAAGGCTTAACTCCTAAAAGAAATTTCTAGGATGGGATATGAAGAAGGCAGGATGCAGGAGGAGCCAAGAGGAGGCTGGCAATGAAGTTCTTGGGAAGTAAACAGTGAGTAGCCCGCTTGCTTTGCACGTAGCCAGATCCAGATTCAATGCCCCAAGGTTCCCCAAAGCCCCACCAGGAGTGATGTGGGGGTCATTTGAGGAAAGGAAAGACACTAAAACCTAAAATTGAGTTGTGAACCTACCCTTCTACCCAAGGGAACCTACCCAAGGGAAGTGCACCCTTGGCTCTCATCCTTTTGGAGAAGTTCTTATTCTCCCCTGGGTGGGGTGTGTTATCCTGCCCCCACCCCCATCTCACATTCTCTCAACCGATACTTTACTTCAAATAAGAACAACAACAACCCAACCCTTTCACAGGAAGAGCTTCTGTAAAGCACATCCAAATCCCTCTCGGAGAACACTCTGTGCCCTCTCTGTCCCAAGGGAAGGCTTGCACCAAAGGAGCCACTCCTTGAATCGCTACAAGGGCCTCCCCTTCCTGGAGCCAAGTGAGGGAAAAGCTGCCTTAGCAAGCCAAAGACCTGAGAGCTGGAGAAACAAGTCTATGCATGGGGTGAGGACGGGGAATGCTACAACAAGGTCCTCTAGCAAGTGGACATGAAGGACAGCTTCAAAAGTAAAGCAAGAATTGGGAGTAGGCAGCCACTTCTGGATCAGGAGCCCTCATCCAGAGACTGGGTTTCCGTGGCCACAAGTATTTGCCTATTGTGATCCTAACTCCTACCTTTGTGTGAGCAAGAGGACACTGGCCTCTCATAACCCTGTGCTGTGCAGCATTAAAAGCTCTCCAGCTACACTGAGAAGGGAATCATCATCATTTTGCAGTTGGCAATGTTGAAGAACTAGGTAATAAAGTGAATCGCTCAGGGTCAAAAAGAGCTATTTTTGCTGAATCTTCAGTCCAGACTCTCTTCTCCGTGACATAACCAGAGACAGCAAGAGGAAAGAGAGAACGGTTTCTCAGAGGAAAAATACATAAATAAAACTACTTTTCCCTTTGTCTGGTTGGTAAACAAAACAGAGATCACAAGAAAGAGATTATGAAATTAAACACACTACTGATTTAATGTTATAAAAACAATTTTTAGAATTTCCTAAAACATGCTGAAAGAAGACAGATGGGACAAAGGAAGAGGAAACAGAGGGAAGAATTAAACGTGATCCGAATTGGCTTCAAGAAGCAACAGGATGACCGCCTGAAAATGAAAACATGCTGACCAAATGCTTCCTCCACACGATTGCATAATAGCCAACTGGCGAATGCATGACTTTTATTAATGCAGTTTATTATTCTCTTATCTGATAGTGACCAATTCAGTTGGGTGCTTTGCAGACTGCCCAAATAAATTTATAGCCAATAGATGTCTGCGCATCAATATTGGTTTCTGGATCGAGGTTAACAGTTTACTTGGGGCAGACAAGTATAGACACAGGCATCAAAACTAGATGCACTTCTTCGGGGGGCTAAGGGTGGGGAATAGATGCGCTATCTGCCAGTTTTCTTGTGTGATTTGCAGACCTGATGCATCACCAGATATTAGTTCTCCAGGGTTCACCTCCAGGGCATGATCATCTGTGTGATAAACACTAGTGACCTACTGATGCTGTTTCAAATACACAAAGAAAATGAGGATTCTTTATAAGAACTCTCAACTAGCATGTCCAATACAGAGCCTGGGTATCAGTGAAATAAATTCAAGTTTGGCGTAAGCCCAGATGCCCAAAGAAATAATATTTCTGAAACGGAATCAAATTCTGCTTCTATTATTCTGATTGGTATCATCTACAAAGGCAGCAATTTCAGAAGCTAGTCTGAATGAAAAATATATTCTCATTGTTTTAATTAGATTGTCCATCAGAACACTTAATTTCTCTAACCACTTGCTCCCCTCCCAAACCTTCATTAGTCTTCTATCACTATATCACTGTCATCCCATTGTTCGTCGATTTACTTGAGCAGGCACCAGTAACATCTCTATTCCTCTCAGCCCTGAGATTTTAGCAGCCTCTCCTTACTCATCTTTCCCAATATTGGAGGCTCTTTCAAGGTCAGGGGAATGAGGCCCATCGTTACTGTTTTTGGCATATCGAATGTTACTAGTTTTCTAAATGGAATGAAACAATGATTCAAAAGTGACTGCCCAATATTGTATCATAATTTAAATATTTTAAAATTCTATATGATTTGAGGGTGGAGCAACAGTACCACAGGTAGGGCTCTTGCCTTGCACATGGCTGGCCTGGGTATCAATTCTTGGACCCCATAAGGTCTTCAGAGTGCAGCCAGGAGTGATCCCTGAGCTCAGAACAAGGAGAAAGTCAGACAGTCAGCTGTGACCCAAACCCTTCACCTCCCCTATTTTTAAAAAATTCTAATTGAACTTTAAACTTCCAGTTGAATGCAAATAATCTTTGAGAGTATTTGCCAGCTAGAACTAAGGAGCACTTTAAAGAAGGATACTATCCAAATTAGCAAATGTGCCAATGGCTTGATGAACCCTTAGAAAGTTGAAGCTTTTGAGACTCTAGAGCTGTGGCTTTGATGGCTGAACCACAGCCTGGGGAGAATCCAGAGGGGAAATAAGGTTGAAAAGCACTATTTTAGAGAGGAGAACCAAGAGTCCTGTTTCTCCCACTCTTCTCCTTAGTTGAAATACTACTTTGCTGGAAATTACTTTCTCTAGAAACAGCAGTTTCCAAAGCATGAGGTCTGGAGACTCCTGTATCTCTGCAAGACCCTTTGAAGAGGTCTGTCAGTTAAAACTAGGTTAACAGTAATATTACTCGTCTTTTCCACCTTCAGTCTAATGAGCAAAGTGGAGTTTTCTGGAAATCACATAATGGTGATGACTCTGTCACTCTGATGGCTAACTGAAAATGTACTGTGTACTCCAGCACTTAAAAAGATCATAGTTTTAAGGGCTGGAGAAATAGCACAGCGGGTAGGGCATTTGCCTTGCATGCAGTCGACCCGGGTTCGATTCCCAGCATCCCATATGGTCCCAAGCACCATCAGGAGTAATTCCTGAGTGCATGAGCCAGGAGTAACCTCTGTGCATCGCCAGGTGTGACCCAAAAAGCAAAAAAAAAAAAAAAAAAAAAATCATAGTTTTAATATCTAAGATGGCAAATATTGATAGATCTAATAAGTAGTGTGCTGGTTAAGTATTTAAAAACTGAGTCTCAAAATGGAAGAGGAAGCTCTGATTGGTAGCTTTGCCCATTGCATTGTGCAGATATTTCCACCATGGCCAATTATAAGCCACATGATATCACTGAAGTCAGAGTTAGGGAAGTCAGAGTTAGATGTGCATCATCAGCTCTTTCGTACCATTACAAGTTGGTTCCAGCACACCACAAAAGATGACCCACACATGCAGAAAAAATTATCTTAAACTCTCAGTAACTTCTATGACTATAAAAGGGATTCTGAGACCATGTAATCAGGCAACTGTGGCTTAATGGTAAGTTTGTTTCAAACTATGGGTCACGGCCCACAAGGAACAAAATAAAATGCAGTCTGAAACAGCATTTAAAAAGAAAATAATGCTTTATAATGTAGTCGAAGGCCATGTGGGGGAAGGGAGTTGCGGGCTGAATGAGGGCTAGAGACTGAGCACAGTGGCCACTCAACACCTTTATTGCAAACCACAACAGCTAATTAGAGAGAGAGAGTACAGAAGGGAATGCCCTGCCACAGTGGCAGGGCGGGGTGGGGTGAGATGGGATCGGGGAGGGTGGGAGGGATGCTGGGTTTACTGGTGGTGGAGAATGGGCACTGGTGAAGGGATGGGTTCCCAAACTTTGTATGAGGGAAGCATAAGCACAAAAGTGTATAAATCTGTAAATGTGCCCTCATGGTGATTCACGAATTAAAAATAAATAAATTAATTTAAAAAAAATTAAAAAATAAAAAGGTACACACTCAGACCAGTGGGGGAAAAAAAAAAAGAAAATAATGCTTAAGAACAACAACAACAAAATACCAAGTTATTTCAGATCACAGGAGCACCATTTTGTGAATATGGGTCATGATATAAAATGCAACGTCTTTTCATGGGTTTTGGGAAAGGTTGCAAACCACGAGGCAGCAAATTGGAAGATAATAGGTCTGAGCATGATGGTTCTGTGGATTTCGACTCCCAGCAGGAGGTGGAGCGACTCAGGGAGAGATGACTCATGCAAGCACAGCTGAGAAGGGCAGGCTGCCTCTGCACAACCGCCAGCAGAAACAGCGTCCCACTGAGCGAATGGGCGAACATCCCACTGAACATCCCGAGGGGGACAGGTCTATCTGCAGGCAAATTCACATGGCCAGGCTCCTTAGGAGAGATAAGGAGTTCGCACCTGCCACACACTGCTACCTAGCCGACCCATCCTCTTGGGCGTTACTCTGCCTCTTCCCAGAAAATAGAGGTGAGAAGGAGTAGGAGCCACTAGGCCATGTTAACCTACTCCAGCTGAGGCCATATCCAAAGGGGCAGAAGGCTACTCAGGTTCCTGAAACTATTGTTCAAAAATGTCACGATTGAGACTGGAGCAATAGCACAGCAGGTAGGGCGTTTGCCTTGCAACAGCCAACCCAGGTTCGATTCCCAGCATCCGATGTGGTCCCCCTAGCACCGCCAGGAGTAATTCCTGAGTGCAGAGCCAGGAGTAACCCCTGTGCATTGCCGGGTACTGACCCAAAAAGAAAAAAAAAGCCACAATTCATGCATATCTATTTCAAACCCCATCGGCAGGCCTAAAAATTGGTTAATTCGTACAAGTCTGGCTTTGAAACCTCCCTTCAAAAACCGAGTCCCACAGGAGGCACTGAAAATCTTTTCCAATATCATTTTTGTTAGTACAAAGAGCCCAAAGCCATTTTCACGCTGAAACATCATTTCTATTAGAGCCTAAGCTCTGTTTAAAGAAATTGTTTATCTTAAAAAATGAACAAATTTTAAAAAAAGCAAATAGTTTTCAGACCAGAGGGATGCACCAGCACTCCTCATATAGGCCTCACCAAAACCAGAGCTGCAGGTTGCGGGGAGAAAGGGAGGGAGAGGTGAGGAGCTGCCCTTCCCCCATCTAGATGGGACTGTCCGTCAATGCTAAACCAACCTGGCTAACAACCGTGGATTCATTCACACTAATCACACATGCATTTTCTATGTAAAGACACAGATCACATTGTAAACAAGTTCTGTCTCAGGAGTGTAAGTTTCGCTGTTCACAAAATTTAACAACTTTTTTAAAAGTGATTTTCGCCAGGAAGCTATTTCTCACTTGCTGGATTCGAACACAAATTAGCCCCTCTCGATATAGCGCCATTTTATCAAGTTTCATGCAGCAGAGTCTAGAGTTTTGTCTTGACTTTGCCCCCTTACTCAGTAAAATGGAGACTATTTTAATGTGCCGCGAAGGGGGAGATGGGAGTCTATGCTGTGACAGTTACCTGGTATTCGCAGCTTTCAGGTCACAGAAGTGAGTGAGTAAAGCTCTCACAACGTCATTGCATAAGACTTTCACTACATCGACGTGGCTCAGTCTGTAGTGCAGCTGTCGGACAATTTCCCAAAAGTCTTCCAAGAGCAGATGGTAAAGGTTTCCCTCGTCTCTGCTGAGGTTTCCGTACCAGGACAGTATGTAATCTCTATACGTGTAGTCAAACACTACAGTCGAGCCAGGAATAAACAAAACAGTGAGGACAACTTAGAGAAAAGAAGCAAACATCAAGAGAACATTTTCCAGGAAACTGGATCCTTACTATTTTTCAGGTCCTCTGTTGAAAACAATAGTCGGACTGCATTTCCTGAAACCTTCCAAAGTGAAAGAGTCTTATATCTCACTCGATTATCTGGGAATAGGTCCCATTTTAAAAATATTCTTTCTTGGTACCCTACTATCTCAGTATTTAAAAACAAACAAACAAAAGAGAGCATCTTACACAGTGACAGTGTGTTAACGGAATATGCCAGCTATTCATCTGTTCCTCTCAAAGTCACCTTTTACGCTCTGCTCTGTGACACTGGAACTTAACCCTGCAAACAATTCCTCCTTGCCAACAGGCACCATGCTAACCTGAGTCAGCAGAGGATGCTGAGAGGCATGGTGCTGGAAAGGGCGTCTCTTCCAGGTGCCAATGTGCTCTGACCTGACTGGTGATCACACATGGACAGACCCTGGCACACAGCACAGGACAGCCCTCAACCCCAAGAGTCCCTAATAGGCTCCATAGGGCAATCCTACAGGCACCTCACGGCTGTTCGCCCCCCTGGGTAGCTCCTCAACTTTCTCCGCTATCATGGGGGGCAAGGTTGTGACCCATTCGCTGAGGCCTGGATCCTGGCTGTGGGGAGAAGCAACTCTCTTCTAAATTTACCCTTCCCTTACCTTCAGGCTCTGACTTGCCCCCCCACCCCCGCTCCAGGGGTCTAAGAGTTGGTTTCCCCATTATCTGCTCTTGCTATACTTTCTAGAGTTCTCTTTATCCGATGGGTCTCAATCCCGAGTTACATGCTGATAGTTCTCTGGCCTTTCCCTGTTCAATGGCCATAGAGTTTCTGTCTGTTCACAAAACCCTGAAGCATGCAGGATGAATCCAGTACATCCGTCACCATGCCAGGCTCAGCACCTGTGGTTGGTCGACAACTTTGGAAGATCCTGTGTCTCTATTATCTTAGTTCTGAATCAATTCTATGCCTTGAAATAAGGAAAGCCTAGTTCTAGATCAGTACAATTAACTGAAACAGGAGAGTCACATACATCATTTTGAGTTTCCAGGTGCCACAATTTAAAAAAAAAAAAAAAAGAAAAAGGAGGGGATGGTGCCCAGCAGTAAAGCAGATGCTGAAGCTCTGAACTCAATTCCCAGCACCTCAAAAAAAAAGGGTAAAATAAATGGGTTAAATTTATTTGTGGAGGGGAGGGGCAATTTGGGGTTACATTCAGCAGTGCTCAAGGGCTATTCTTGGCACTGTGCTCAGGAGTGACCCCTAGAGATATTCGGGAAACCCAATATGGTACCAGGAAATAGAATCAGCAAGACAAGTGACTTACCCTAATAATATCTCTCTGGCACAGGTTAAATTAATTTTAATAATACATTTCATCTAATATATTCAAATGTTATGACTTCAATATGCAATCAATATCTTTCTAAAAACCGATTTTGCCTCTTTTCCTGATGTCTCACTTAGATCTGCTATGAATCTAAGACTTTCAGCACATCTCAGTTTGGTCTAGCCAACTTTCTTGTGCTCAGTTAGCCACACGAGTGGTTATCATGTTGCACAGAACAGCTCAAATTCAGAAGAGATAAAGCCAATATGATCTTTGCCAGAAATGAGGTCTTATGAAAAAAAATTTTGAATGTTATTGGGCTTAAGTGGGATTCCTTCCAAGGGAGGAACATATTTAGCGTATATACCTCTTTCAACTGAAGGAAACCTGGAATATTTCTTTTTGTCACTCATTGCTCATGCTTTTCTCCTTCCTTTCACAAGCACTTCTTGGGCTGGCTTTATCGTGATGCCATCAAACTGCGTTCCTTTGAGTGGATGGTGCCCGGGAGTGTGTCCAATCACTCCTGGTGGTGCTGGGGAACTTTGGTGTTGGAATTCAAACCAGAGTTTTGGCTACAGCTGCATTGAAGGGAAGCTGCCTTATCTTCTATTCTCTCTCTCTCCAGTCCCAATACATCATTTCTAATAATTTAGCTGCCTTGATCTGTTTGTCTGCACACTCCTTTATCCCTAGTAATCCTGAGGAATAAAATGCATCCTGATTCATTTCACACTTGGAATAAAAAGAGAAGCCCTTCATTCTCAAACAAGTGCTTAGCCTGGAATTTGGTGCTCATTTTATTCATCTTGGCCCTTCACACACCAATTTCACTTTTCTTTTCTACTCTATTTTGGTGGGGTATAAGGAAGACAGGAGTATGCGTTTTAGAAAACTAACAAGTGGAAACTCCAGTTTAGGATTAATCCTCTATTTGAGAATTTCAAGTATTTATGCAAATGCCTGCATGTCAAAGGAAGTATCATTCTTTTTTTTTTTTTTTTTTGCTTTTTGGGTCACACCCAGCGATGCTCAGGGGTTACTCCTGGCTCTGCACTCAGGAATTACTCCTGGCGGTGCTCGGGGGACCATATGGGATGCCGGGGATCGAACCCGGGTCGGCCGCGTGCAAGGCAAACGCCCTACCCGCTGTGCTATCGCTCCGGCCCCGAAAGTATCATTCTTATTTTAGTTTTTGTGATGCCATTTTCCCCTTGAATATCAATCAGAAAAGGTGTGTCCAATACTTTTTCGTGTTTCTAGAATTTCTGGAATTCAGCTTTCCAACAATTTACAAAAATGCATCTTTTCCATAGCTCAGAAACATAGAGCACCAAGAATTTGGTTCAGATATATACACATATATACACAAAGGTTCAAGTCTGGGGCACAAGACACTCTCAGACAGTTCATTCATACCTTACCTAAACTGTTTTTACATTGAAATTGGCTAACAAAGCATGACAATATGATGCACTAGTCACTTCTCCATGTATGCTATTTATTGAAATTTGAAATGTATAGGCTTTGTAGTTCTATTTCACCACAGAAAGCATAACTATATTACTGTATTATCTTCCCCATTTTGACCATTCTTTGTTATTCGATCTATAAAGACTTAAAGAGAATCCTAATTTATGTTGATTTACAACACAAGCAGACTTTCATATCAATTTAAAAATCCATACAAAAACACACATACATGCACAAACACACACATATGCCTTGGATTTTATTCAGTCCTTTAAATAGATTCATTTTTAATTATACATTCTAAAAGTAGCAAAGTATAAACATAAAGATAAAAATTGTACAATGATTACAAAGTTGCACAATTAGTTTAAACTACTGTGGTTAGGTTTAAAACATTTCATAAGGGTTTCATATCAACTGAACTCAAATTACAGCAATTTTAATATTGATTTCCAGTATTTATATTATGCAAGCATACCAGGAGACCTTCAGTTTTATCAACACAAGTATACTCTAGCTAGCTAGTAACATTCAGAATTTCAATGAAAGTGAAATTGCTAGAGCTTAGAAATGCAAATTAAAATATCCAGAGATGTAAGTTATAATCATTACAGATTTTTTTGAAAGTTTATGAGACCTCTTAAACCTCTCCACATACATTTCTAAATTCTAATTCCTCATTAAATTAAAATTCCACAATTTTTAGAAAGTAATTTTAACTTTAATCTGTTGGATTTTTTAAACACTTACTTGCTTAAAGCAAAAGATGAAAAATTGCAAACATTAAGAAAATGGTATGGGGCTGGAGCAATAGCACAGCGGGTAGGGCGTTTGCCTTGCACGCGGCTGACCCCAGCATTCTATATGGTCCCCTGAGCACCGCCAGAAGTAATTCCTGAGTGCAAAGCCAGGAGGTAACCCCTGTGCATTGCTGGGTGTGAACCAAAAAAGAAAAAAAAAAAAGCAAAAACAAACAACAAAAAGAAAATGGTGTAAGGAAAAAATATCATAGTACGACAGTAATAACCATAAGACTTGTCCAAAGATTTTGGATACTACTTTCCATTCAGGTGAAATAATTACAAATTAATCTGAAAATAATGGGGGGGAGGTTTGTTTTTTTTAAAGTAGGCCTCATCCCTAGTTGATTTCCATAAGTATGTCTGAAATTCTAAATACATTAAAGTACATTCATAGAGTATTATACACAACTCCCAAAAATGTGAAAGCAGTCCAAATGCTCATTAATAAATGAACTGAGAAAAATGTGACAGATGCACAGTGTGGGATGTTCCTCAGCCTGAAAGTAAATGAAGATTCTGATTCATGTGACATACAACATAGTTTATGATTCTAAGTGAATAAGGCCAGTACAAACGAGCAAATATTTTATGGATCCACTTTAGATGATGTCCCTAGAGTCAGAAAGCAGAATGAGAGGGTGGTGGGCAGAAGCAGGTGGGGATGGTGTGAAAGGTACAGAATGTCAGCTTGACAAGAGGAAAAGCATTCTAGGGATTGTGTACCACAACGAAAATGTACGTAACACCATCAAACCGTAGCCTTTAGGAACAGCTATAATGACAAATTTTACCTTAGTCTGTATTTTATCACAATTTAAAATAATCTGTGGGGCTCCCAATGATCACAGGGAATGGGGCAGGAGAGGGGTGCAGGTCACGCCCTGGAACGCTCAGCCTACTTGGCCTGTAGCACAGTGCCATGGCTAAAGGATGCAGGGCTGCTCAGACCTCGCAGTGCTGGGGACAAACAGGGCCACCCTAGTGCCACTTGGGGGCCACTGGGGCCTGACCTGACAGCGTTCAGCAGACCACATAACGCTGGTGTTTGAACCTAGGTCCTTGCATCGCTGCCCCTAACCACTGAGATACCTTCCAGGCCCCAAAGTAAATAAGTTAAATAAATAAATAAATCTCTGTGTGTGTGTGTGTGTGTGTGTGTGTGTGTGTGTGTGTGTGTGTGTGTGTTTCATTAAGGAGAGAGTTCCAGCTTCAGGTATGATGGGAGTTTTTACCAAACTAATCCTCCTTTGGAAAGCATTCAGAACTGGGTAAAACAATAAAGAACAATTCAGAGGCAGGGTAGAGGAATCAGTCAATAGGAGCTGCAGGAATTGGCACAGGGCACAGCTTTGTCTACACGACTTTCCTCTAAAGAAGCTCAAAAGTCCTAGAGGCTCAATTCAGACTTGGATGCAGCATCAGTTCACCTGGCCTTTGTATTGTGCTTTGTGTGTATGTGTGTTTTATTTTACTTCATTTTATTTGTATGTGTTTTAATTAAAGGTATAAAGACAGGAAATCACAAAAACAATGAACTCACAACATTTGGGGAGACTTTCAAATGCACTGCTAATCCTGAAATATACACGTAGGAGCAGAGACTCCAAGAGCACCAGTGCACAGCCCCAGCTGGGAGACTGAAATAGCTGGGCAGAAATGTCCCTGGCCTCCCCCGGGGAGACCGTTTGGCATCTGAGTCCTGCCAAGTTGGAGATGCAACTGTGGGCTTTTCATGTAAACAGTGAAAGGCCTGTGTCAGATGGACTAAGCCCATGTGCCAGGACCGAGGACATCACCATAAATGAAAGACAAAAATCTACCCTTGCCGCTCTCCGCCCAGATGTGATCCTGAGCGGCCGCACATGAGTGGCCCCTCTATTCCTGAATGCCCATGATCCCGGAGGCCAACTAACTACTTTCAGCACCCAGCGGCATCTTGCAGATATGGCTCTAGACTGTGAACTAAGCTACGGCCCCATGCCGACCCAGGAGGGGAAAGGTTTCTCTCTCTCTCGGCCTTTCCTTTCGCCGGCGGCGTGGAGACTGCCATCTTATAAGGCCCACTAAACAGAGGTACGAGCTTGCAATGATGCGATTTCTGGCAGAAATTTCTCTAGACTTAATTACTAAAATACCAGAAATCAAAAACCTCAATGCTCTTCATTCTCAGCAATGTAAAACAAATTATCAAATGATGCCTTTTTGGCAGGTCTGATTGTTGGGGGGAAATTTCAAATAATAATAGTGAGTTTTCTGTTGAAATATTGACTGTAATAAAAGTAAAGAGAGAGTAAAGTGAAAATCATCAGCCACGCAGGCAGGGGGGTGGGGTGGGGTGGGGGGGTATACTGGGGTTCTTGGTGGTGGAACATGTACACTGGTGAAGGGATGGGTGTTTTATCATTTTGTAACTGAGACTTAAGCCTGATAGCTTTGTAACTTTTCACATGGTGATTCAATAAAAAATTTTTAAAAATAAAAATCTACCATAAAAAATGTGTTAACTTCACAGCTGGGTGTTGGCTCTGTGGTAGAGCATAAGCCTCTCATCAGGGAGGCCCTGGGTTTATCTCTAGCAGCACACACACACACACACACACACACACACACACACACACACACAAACCTTCAATGTTCTGACAGCCAGAAATTAAACTGCATGCTACAACACAAGGAAACAAAAGTCCTCAAAGGCAGAGACACAACCCAGACTTCTGAGATACTATCCACTTTGTTCAGTATATAATTTAAAAATAACTAGAACTCAGCAATCCATACAAATAAAGTCCAAGATGGTCCAAGTGTTAGAACTAGTGTATATACACTTTAAAGTGGTTTTATAAATAGGTTTAAGGAATTAAAAATGAAGACAGTCATTGAATAGCAGATGAGGACATCTCAACAGAAAATCAAAAATAGAATCAAACAGAAATTCTACTCATG
Source organism: Sorex araneus (assembly GCF_027595985.1). Lineage (NCBI taxonomy): Eukaryota > Metazoa > Chordata > Mammalia > Eulipotyphla > Soricidae > Sorex > Sorex araneus. Next base: position 318,954,173 of record NC_073302.1, on the reverse strand, counting down.
AAAAATACAGCATTTGAGATTTTTAAAAATCAGCAAATGCACTTAATTACAAATGACAAAGAATCAGTGAACTTAGGAGACAGAAAATATTACAAATCTAAAGAAAAGGATAAATAAAGTGGACTTCATCCAAGTTTAAAATTTCTACTCAAAAGACAATATTAGAAAAATAAGATGCAACTCGTAAACTGAAAGAAAATATTCACTACAACTGTATCTAACAAAATACGTGAGTCCTGAATATATAGATATATCTAGATATGTGCATGTATCTATACACCTGTTATACACGATATTTGTTATTATTGTTTTGTTTGGGGGTCATAGCCAGCTGTGCTCAGGGGGCACTCCTGATGGGGTTAGGGACCATATGCAGTTCCTGGGCTGGAACCCAGGTTGTCGGTGTACAAGGAAAGCACCTTAACCTCAGTACTATCTCTCTGGCCTCCCAGAATACAGTTCTTCAAAAACATCTACAAATAGAAGGAAGAATAAACAAACAGGACTACATCAAGTTAAATTTTTTACAGAGCAAAAAGAAACTACCACTAAAACAAAAAGACTGGGCCGGAGCAATAGTACAGCGGGTAGCGCATTTGCCTTGCACACAGCTGACCCAGGTTCGATTCCCAGCATCCCATATGGTCCCTGAGCACCAGCAGGAGTAATTCCTGAGCGTAGAGCCAGAAGTAACCCCTGTGCATCGCCGGGTGTGACCCAAAAAGATAAAAAAAGACTGCCCTTTTTGCATCCCGCATTGGACAAGGAGTTGATATATGCAGATAAAAAGAAATTCTACAAGTTAACAATGAAAAACTTAACTAGTGCCCCAATTTTTTTTTAAAAAATGAACAAAAGACATATGAACAGATATTTCTTCAAAGAGGGCATACAGATGGCTCACAAACACACTGGACAGTGCTCAAAATCCCTTATTATTAAAGAAATAAATTTTTTTTTAAAAAAACAATGATATAACATCTCATACCAGTCAGTGAGACCAGTTTATATTTAGGGGCCAGGAAGATAGTTTAAAGGGCTAGCGCACATGGTTTGCATGCAGGAGACCCAGCTTCAGTCCCTGACAGGGTAAGATTCCCGAGTACTACCAGGAGCAACCTCTTCACCGAGTCCCTTCACTGAGTTAATTGGCTTGTTCATGAGAGAGCTTGATTATATTTATCCCCAATATAGTTCACTGAGTTAGATCTAAATAAAAAATACAGTTCACATCCCCTAATGGGGGGATGGAGAACAGACTCGTGTCATAACATGGAACAAGGTCCAGAAGGCTGGATAGCTTTTTGTGACCTGGTAATTCCTATCTAATAAATGGTGAAATGTCCATGCAATTGAAACAAACACCTATTTCTCTGGTCATCACACACAAATGCATAAAGAAAATTTTCTAATGTTTACAGTGAAGAGACTAGAGCGATAGCATAGCAGGTAGGGCTTTTGCCTTGCATGTGGCTGACCTGGGTTCGATTCCTCCATCCCTCTCGGAGAGCCCGGCAAGCTACTAGAGTATCCCGCCCCCACGGCAGAGCCTGGCAAGCTACTCATGGCGTATTCGATATGCCAAAAACAGTAACAACAAGTCTCACAATGGAGACGTTACTGGTGCCTGCTCGAGCAAATAGATGAACAGCGGGACAACAGTGCTACAGTGCTACATAGTGAAGAAAAATAGAATCGGCCATGATCCAGAGACTAATAAAAAAATGTTGAAAGAGATTGGCGAGATGCAGAGATGTCTCCAGACCCCACACCAGGCTAAATCTCATATCTGGGCCACCCCAGAAGGGGGCGGGTGAGTCCCTACACCCGCCCAGCCAAAAACCTCCAGAGCCCAATGGCTGTCATGCTCACAGCCAGATTCCACAGCTAGGACAAGCCTCATTCATGAGTGAATCTGTTGGAAAACTCAGGTATGTGGGTTTTGTGACCAAAATCTCCAGGCTCTCACAGAGTTGGAGATGGGCAACTTCCCCCCATCCTCCTTTTCTCCTGGGATTTTAGCAGTCACACCCATGAACTACCTCAGGCACCAAATAAGCTCATTAACAGGTCATGAATAAATCTCAGAAGAGATCAGCAAGCTGCTGAGATGCTATTGGACCCCAAAGTCACTATCCAGTTAGAAATTAAAGCCCAGCTGTATTACCCCATCAAAATTTTATAACTCCTGGAGCATGCGACCACTTTTGATATCACATACTCTGCATCACTGATATACCAGGAGTAGCACACCACATTGGACGGGATGTAAAGCAGCAGGCAACCAATCTCGATGAAGAAAATATTAACACACAAGGCTTAACCGGTAACAACATGTTAGTGATCTCTTATACAAGAGCTTAATGGCTCTAGGGTGAGATACAACAATCTCCACATACTTTTTTTTTTAAGAAAATCCTTTTTTACCATTTTAATGAATTAACCATAACAAGCAATATGAAATAAATTATTTAGGGCCTACTATTGGGGTAGACTTGGGTGATTGTTGGGAAAATTAGGAATAATGATGGTGGGATTGGTGTTGTAATATTGAATGTAATAAATCACTGTGAACAATTTTATAAAAAATTAAAAAATTCTAAAAAAGAAAAATGATAAATTTGCTAGACATAATCATTTTCCAGTTAGAACATCCTTGATTTCGTTGCATGGCAATACAAGCTTTCATTTAGTCCTTACCTTCTTTCAGAGCTTTATCCATATTATGAGAAATGACTACCCTTCTAGGCAGAGCTGACTCATGTACATTTCCACACAAGGGACTCTAAAACATAAGGAAAAGGGAGAAAAAAAAGACACAGATCACTAAATGAATAAATCACATATAAAAACAAAGTCAGCAGTAGAAAGTGCCATCTAAATCTAAACAAACATTATGATGATATTCACAAATCATCAAGTTTTTCTATAAAAGCAAATACATGTTTACAATTAGGTAAGGGTTTGGGTTAAGGTAGGGGGATTGTGACACATTGGTGGTGGTAGAGATACAACAACTCTCTTAACCAAAACCATAAAATTAACATTATTGCAAATATAAGTACATAAATAAGAAATTGACAGAGGTGGAGGTAGGGGAAAATATATTTTTCTCTTCCAGATGCCATGCCAGTAGGATACCACCATAGGAATAAACAAGAACATGCAGACAGTGCAAAAACAAATGCATTTGTGAGAATTTGATCATAACAAAGAGAATTTTACATCAGTGAGGAAACAGACTAATCAGTGAGAGGTCAGAGAGCTCGTATAGCGGGTAAGGGGCTCGCCTTGCTTGCAGCAGACCATGGTCTGACCCCTGGCACCCACATGTCCTTCAAGTCCACCAAATTACTACCTAAGTTCTGGCCAGGGCCAGGAGTAAGCGCTGAGTACCACCAGGCATGGTCCCAAAATAAAAAACACAGAAGTTATGAAGTCTCACCTTACACCACAAAAGTAACCCCAAATGTATTAAAAGCTCCTTTTTTTCTTTCTAACTCAGTGAGCATTCAAGGGAGAGGTAGTGGACTAAGCTTCCGTGTATAATCTTGGGCTGGGAAAAGTCTCCCTATAAGAAGATACAAGATCCAAATGGACTTGACCCAAATTATCCATACAGACAGATATGACTATATAAAAGGAAATTCCTATTTGACAAGATACTGAGAACAAAATATAAATGGCAGACTAAAGAAGGTATCTGCAACAGACAAAAAAAGGGTACCACATGTGAGGCTTCTGAAAGAAGAAAAATAAAATAACCAAAAACCAACACACCACCAAAACTGCCAGATAACTGTATAAAAACTCCTTGTTAAGGATTTAATGTTTATGCAAACAGAATCTCCTTTAAATTACTACATGGATTTAAGTTATTCACTACACACTCTTTCCTTCAGAACTGAGAAAGGAGAGGGAGAAGAAGAAGAAGGGAGGGTGTTGGAATATTTCCCCCTTTCCAGCTGCCTTCTGGAGTTTTGTCACAGAAACCTAGCTGATCTTTGACCTGCAGATCTAAGGTGCTAGCCTAGTCTTTGGGATGTAAATTTCAGGTACTGTCTAGTTTGTAACTGACATGTAGATTTCTTGCTGCAGCCCAGCCTGGTCTTTGGGATGTAAATCCGAGTGCTTTCAGCCCAAAAGAGGGCTTCGGTTTTGGTTTTGTATCTTGTTTCCGAGGGCCAGACCGACTGAGAGAGAGACCGACTGAGAGAGAGATCCGGAGACAAGGAGGAGGAGAGAGAGAAGCCAGAGAGAAGCAGAGTTGAGCAGGAGATCCAGAGAGAGGCTGGAGCTGGGAGTGCGGGAGATGAGAAAGCTTGAAGATTGAATAAACGGTAACTAATCAGCAACCAGCTTGGTCCTCGTTCTTCCTTCGCCTGTCCTTGACCACCGGCCGTCCCGATCCAGTCCACACACTGCGGTTCCAGAGCACCGAACGCGGGTGGTGAGACAGAGCCGCCCGGAGAGCCCGCGAGTGCACTCGCCCCTCGGCGTTCTTTAGTTTTTTACAGCTGGCGTCCCTGGAGCGGGCACGAACTACCAACTAAAGGTAAGAATAGCGCTCGGTGCACCCTCACTCTAGAAAGTGAGTGGGAGAACAGGATTTTTTAGTGTGCTGTGGATTAGAATCCGAACAGCAATCACCCACTAAGATGGGGCAGATTCTGGACCTTCCCAAGATCTTTCATATTTTCTCAAGCCAGACTGAACAGGGCAAGCCATTTATGGATTTGATTCAGTGTCTCTCCCGCAGAACAGGAGACCCAGAACTCTGCATTTCCAGAGACCAACTCCGGTCCTGCTTTAAGGTAGTTTATGCAGTTAACCCATGGTTCCCAGACGAAGGAACTCTAGAAAGTAAGATTTGGAAACAAGTTAGGAAAAATGTCTCCAAGGCATCTAAGGAAGGGACTAAGATCCCCGTGGAATTCTGGACTACCTGGGAGATTGTTAATTCTATTCTCCTGTTTTTGAAAAGTGCAGTTGATGTGGAGGAGAATATATGGAATAATACGGCCTCAGCTCCTCCCGCACCTAAGTCTCGAAAGGGTTTTTATAGCAAAAATATTTCTGAGGCTGGTGAATATAGCTCTACTTCCAGTGCATTAGATGGAAGTGATGCGGGTTATGAGTCTGCTGCCACTTACTCAGATTCTGAGTCCGAGAGTGACTCAGCAAAGCGGCCTACAGACCGCTTGGGACATGCTCCCAATCGCCCAGTCCAGGCAGAGAAGAAGCAGCATCCATCTTATCGCAGGTTAAGGATGGATTCTCTCAGTCGTTTCAAACAGGCCTGTGTCTCGTACGGGCCTACATCTCCGTACTGTAGGGAGTATCTTACAGACTGGAGTAAAAAGGCCTACTGGACACCTCAAGATTTTCACAGGATTGCTAAGACGTGCTTAAGCCGTTCTCAGTACTTGGAATGGAGAATGTGGCTCAGCAAGGAGGCCAAGGCAAAGCTTCAAGGCCTACGCCATGCTGGACAAAACTTTTCAGGGATTGAGTTGACTTGTGAGATGTTAACTGGTGAAGGGAAATGGCGTGACCCAGAAAGGCAAGTCACCTTGCCTCGTGCTGTTCTTGCTTATGTCCGTGACGGAGCCCTGCGTGCATGGGAGAAGGTTGATGCAGAAGCAGAATTTAAGGGAAGCTTTACAAAGATTGTCCAGAGAGCCTCAGAACCTTATGCAGACTTTGTAGGAAGATTGATGGAAGCTATAGAAATGCAGGTTGAGGGTAAGGAGACTCATGAGCTGTTGACTAAACAATTGGCCTTTGAAAATGCTAATGAGGATTGCCAAGCCATTCTGCGCCCTATTAAGGAGAAGGAAGACATATTCGGGTACTTGGAAGCATGCTGGAATGTTGGCTCTGCTAAACATAAGGTGCAGGTCTATGCCTTACAGAGACAAGCTCAGAAAAGATGTTTTAATTGTGGAAAACAAGGCCACTTTCGTAGAGATTGCAATGCGCCCCCAAGCCGTACTATGAGAGCACGTCCTGGGCCCTGTCCCAGGTGTAAGAAGGGAAACCACTGGGCCAGAGACTGCAGAGCCAGACTTGCACCTCCCGGGCCCTGTCCCCGGTGTAAGAGGGGAAATCATTGGGCCAGAGATTGTCGCTTTAATTTTGATGCAGTGGGTGACCCCAACTCAGGACACCTGCAAGGGGGCCAGCCTCAGGCCCCACAAAATCTGGGGATGTTCTCAGTTGCAGCCCCTTTCCCCAGTGTGGAGTTTCAGAGCTCCAATCAGAATAATCGCTGCAGCCAGTGATGGCAGAAAGCGCAGCCTATTTCCTGCCCCGATACAGTTACTACAACCCCTTTTCAGTATAGAACACTGCGGCCTTAAGCCCACCACCTCTGCATTTTCAGTGGATATATGGAATGTTAAATCAAATACAAAAAGGAGGTATTTTCTCAATTGAATGTAGCAGGAAAACTCCTCATTCGAGGAAAAGGCTATGTTTTTGTTTCAACAGATGACAACCCCACCAAGAAACTTTGGATCCCTTTACTTCTTATCAGAAGCAGAATTCAATCACCTGATTTGGATCTCAGACCTCCAGAGTCTCACAACCCTTCAAATTCCAGCTCTGATTCATCGCCAAACTGATTTCAGCTGGAAGTCACGAAGAAAGAAGGGGAGCCAGCGTCAGAGGATCTAGAGCTAAGGCCTCTAGCTCCTTACACATCTAATGAGGTCACATTAAGACCTTTCCTTATACCCCTCTTTTACAGGTTGTGGATTGGACAATGCCAGGCCTACATATTTTTAATTAACAATACTTTATTTTCACCCTTTCCTTGGAATTCACAGGTTCCTGAACGAGAAAGGAATGATTTAACAGGAACACCTTTTCATTTATCTCTAGGATATCCATTTGTATTGGAGCTTTCCTCTGTCTCTTTATCCACAGGCATGGAGACCAAACCCCAACTGTCAAAGCCTCTAATAACTTTAAAGTGTTTTTTCCAAACATAAGCTAGGTTGCACCTAGGACTGCTGAGGAACCAGACCAGAGAATAGCTGCATTCCTCTCCTGAAGTTCTCCTGCCAGAAGTTGTGGTGCTCCTGTTCCAGTGCTCCCTGACTGATCCAGTGCTTCCTGAAATTTATCGGACTTCTACTTGCTGCTCCCCTGAGACTCATTGCTGCTACCACTACTGATGCTGTTACAGGGACAACTCTCCAGTTTTGATCCAGACATTTCATTTCTTCAAACTGTGACTAAATGACTCTTATCATTGGTGACTCTTACCACCCCTGGACAGTGCAGGACAATTGGACTCTTTACTACAAGCACTGCTCTGGACCCAGGGTCGAACTGAAATCTTAGAACAACTAATAAGACTGTATTGTTATTTGAAATTGTGTTGTAATTTGGAATTGTTCCTCATTTTCAAATTTTGGTGTTTTTGTAAAAAGAAAAAGGGGGATATGTAGGATAACATAGCCTCAGTAGTTTAGGTTTATTGGGTTACTCCCGTTACAGTGCTCCTATTCATCTTTGTTTATTTGCAGCTTCTTTCTTAGTGTTCTGTTGACTTGTAAATAATGTTTTTCTCTTCTCCTTGAGTCCTTTGCATAGTTTATTCAGAGCATGTCTTTTTGTATGGACAGAGGAAGACATTTAATATTATGCCTTTGCAATTGAGATTTAATTGGCTTTGAATATTATTTATTCCCGGGCATCTGCTTTCTTGACTGTAGCCTTGGTTGCCCTCAGTTCCTAGCCCTCTTAAAAGGCAGGGTCCCAACGTGGGACGAAGAAGGACCCAGGGCAAGCGGTAAGTTGTGTGCTACCCTGGCATCGAGATGGGCCTGGCCAAAGCGCCTAATGCTTAACTATATGTTAAGAGCTTGGTCATGGGGTGTCATGTCATGATCCAAAAGCAACGACGAGACAGGGCCCTGCTAGGGCTAGGAAAGACTAATCTGGCCTGAGCGCTGTAGTCTGAGATGAGGTGACCCCCGGAGAGCAATTCTAAAAGTTTTATGCATCTCTTGCTATGCCCATACAAAATGATTAATATTGTGAATGCTTATATGTTTACTGGACAAGGAGAGGAGAAACACAACCATGGGATTTCATCCTTGGATGGGTACTGCTGAAAGCGTATCTGTCCTAGAGAATAGGTGTTCTGCTAGTGTTATTGAACTTTTTGTGCCTAGCATTTTATTTTATGGTTAAAATCTGTTCTAAACAAAAAGGGGGGAGATGTTGGAATATTTCCCCCTTTCCAGCTGCCTTCTGGAGTTTTGTCACAGAAACCTAGCTGATCTTTGACCTGCAGATCTAAGGTGCTAGCCTAGTCTTTGGGATGTAAATTTCAGGTACTGTCTAGTTTGTAACTGACATGTAGATTTCTTGCTGCAGCCCAGCCTGGTCTTTGGGATGTAAATCCGAGTGCTTTCAGCCCAAAAGAGGGCTTCGGTTTTGGTTTTGTATCTTGTTTCCGAGGGCCAGACCGACTGAGAGAGAGACCGACTGAGAGAGAGATCCGGAGACAAGGAGGAGGAGAGAGAGAAGCCAGAGAGAAGCAGAGTTGAGCAGGAGATCCAGAGAGAGGCTGGAGCTGGGAGTGCGGGAGATGAGAAAGCTTGAAGATTGAATAAACGGTAACTAATCAGCAACCAGCTTGGTCCTCGTTCTTCCTTCGCCTGTCCTTGACCACCGGCCGTCCCGATCCAGTCCACACACTGCGGTTCCAGAGCACCGAACGCGGGTGGTGAGACAGAGCCGCCCGGAGAGCCCGCGAGTGCACTCGCCCCTCGGCGTTCTTTAGTTTTTTACAGGAGGGCAAAGGGAAAGAAAACTAAATATATGAATCAGGATAAATGCAATATGTGAATAAATTTAGAGAACAATAGGACAGATGAGCGGGTGGGGATGAGGGGACAAAAACAAACATTCTCCTTCTATTTTTAAGTAAGAAAAAATGAAACCCATCAGGCAGGACTTCCCCCAAAGATTCATTCTTTTTTTTTTTTTTTTGGTGGGGAGAGGGAGGAGAGAGAAAGAGTAAGGGAGAAAGAGGGGAAGAGAGAGAGAGATGAACCGGAGCTGCGGCACGAGAAGCAGACCCTCCGCGCCTATAGACTGTGATGCTGGGGTCTCCTAATCCATTTTGGCACCAGAGCGGATTCTTGCAGCCATCCATTTTGACTGTGAACTGAGCTACAACCTCGTGCAGCCCGGGGAGGGATTTTCCCTCTCCACCCCATTTTTCTGAGCGAAAATAGCGGCAGCGGCAGCAGCCACGTGGTGAGAGCCACCCTCTAAGACCCCTCAACCCAGAGGTAGAACTTTCTTTAGTGACGTAGCCTGTAGGTGGTCCTGGGAGGGGGGGTGTTCCCGGAGCGCCTTCCGCCCAGAGATGAACCGGAGCCGCGGCACGAGAAAGCAGACCCTCCGCGCCTATTGACTGTGATCCTGAGGTCTCCTAACCCATTTTGGCACCAGAGCGGATTCTTGCAGCCACCCATTTTGACTGTGAACTGAGCTAAAATATTAGAAACCCAAAACCGCGCGGCCGCAATAGTGGCCGTGCGGACTCATAGTCTTCACTCTCAGCAATGAAGAGAAATTATTAGACGATGCCTATTCAGCAGGCCTGATTGTTGGGTGGGGGGGGTTCCAATCAATAATAGTGAGTTCTGTATGGAAATATGGAATGTACTCAAGGCATATAGAGAATAATGGGAATATCATTAGCTACTTAGGTGGGGGGTGGGTGGGAGGGGGGTGTATTGGGGTTCTTGGTGGTGGAACAGGTGCACTGGTGAAGGGATGGGGGTTTAATCCGTATTTGACTGTGACTTAAACCTGAAAGCTTTGTATTTTTTTTTCTTTCTGTTTTTCACGGTGATTCAATAAAATATTTCTTTAAAAAAAATAAAATAAAATAAAATAAAAATGGGGAAAAAAAGAGGGGAAGAGAGAGGGACAGAGGGGCTTTTTTTTCATGGTCTTTTGGGTCACACCTGGCCACGCTCAGGGTTTACTCCTGGCTCTGCCAGGGTACCACATAAGATGCTTTGATCAAACCCAAGTCAGCCTCGTGCAACATAAACGCCCTCTCTGCTGTACTATCACTCCTGCCCTCAATCATTTTTTAAGGCAAAGACAACTTCCCCTATCTGGGACCTGGAGTCTCATCCTCAGGTACAGACTTTCTCTTCCTGACAATCATTCCCTTCATATACAAGTTTAGGGCAGGAAAGGAAAAAACGTGTATTTCCCAACCATCAATAAGGAGATACCCAAGTATTCAGTATTCTAATCCAGAAAGTAGGACGTGGCATGTTGTCTGACCTCTTGGCTCTTTTAAATTTTCAGTCTCTCCATCACACCATTAACCCATGAAAGCTTGTGGCAAGGCAAGTATGCCTCTGTCCTATAAAATTACACCTTCTTCTTTTGTTTAACTAAAATATAAGTAAAGTCTATGGTCACTTTAAAATTTGAATCTAGCCTTATGCTCAGTGAGTTCTTTAGAGAGAAAATGAAAACTCTCAACATCTAATTGCCCATTTAAAAAAGATTTTTCCAAAGACAGGACAAAACCTGAAAGCCTTTTTCTAATATCTGTAACGAGATCCCCAGCATCCCAAGGAAGGAGTAGAAGCTACTCTACCAAGAAAGCCTTTCCTGACTCTGTATCCGTTTTCTGTTTACTCCCGATGTTTATGGCCATAATACAACACTAATACCCTCAAATTGTCTTTGTGTCAGAGCCAAAGACACACTCTCATGAGGAAACAGCATCCAGAGAGAATCCATGTCGAGAGACCTGGGAATTCTGATACCATTAGCAACAAAACAACCAGGAACTGTCTGGAACCAGGTCCAAGCCTAAACTTCATTGTCCACCGTTTACAAATAGGACATTGCTTACCCTGTGGCTTCCTGTGGGCGTAGAGATGGGCTGCCAGCTCATGGCTGCAATTCCTTTCATGTCTATTCATGTCAGGCAAGCGACCCTCTCCTTCATGAGAGATTTATTTGCTTCCATGTAACTTGGTTCATTTTAAAAAGAAAACCATGCACTGGGGTTTGTTTTAAAGAGAAAACCAGTGGTACAGACCTAAAGGGGTTATGGTTGTCATTTCCTGCCAAGCTAACAGTGATTTCTGTATGCCTTTCGTAAACATAAGTCCTCAGTCATCATCGATGGTTAGCCACGTGGAGCGGTCACATGGCTGAGCCTTTTCTAGTACCTCAGGCTCTGACAAGCTCCTGAGAACCCGTGACTAGTGCTCTCATGCTGAAACTATGCTGTTTTCAGAACCACAGATCCTCTCAATTTAATCCTAGGCAGTCTCAGCTTCCAAAAAGTCATTTATTCACAATTTAAAATTCACAATTTACAATTTAAAAAAATTTTAAAACCATGCACATCTCCCTCCTCGAGAAGACAGGAACTAAAAAGCTGCAGAGGGCATCTAACTTAGCTAAGCCCCTGAGGAAAGACTTGTGACCTGAGCAATAAAAACCCAACAGGGAGGCTGGCAGCCATGGAGGAGGCTGAACTGCAGACCCGGGCTACGTAGTGGACCCAACAGGACTCTTTCGAGACGGAGCACTGACCCAGAGACTTCCCTTCCCAGCTTCCTTACTAAGTAGGCTTATCACAGCTCAGGGGATTAAGCAAAACAAGAATATCAAGGGTCCCCAAAATACACACACACAACACACACACACACACACACACACACACACATACACACACACACACAAAATGGTGCCTTGTAGGTGTGTTACTACTACAGTACTTCTCCATTATAATTTCTTTCAATAAAAAGTTAAGATGAAAAATTTTAGGTTATCTCCAATTAACTGTATTCCAAATATATTGGGCTTACATTATCTGAGCTAAAGCGCTGAGCCACACTCAAACCAAGGGCATTCAGTCTGGCAGAAAGCACTTAGCAGAAATGTTTGGTACACAGTGGCAAATAATAGCTTTTATTACAAACAAAATTCAAAATATTACCAAATTTCTACAAATTAAAGTTAATGCTTTCTGGGGAAAGGAATGTCATTCAGAAGGGTAAAAACATAACCTAACAGCTTATTTTTGGGGAAATGTGTTTGCCTTTGAGCAATACTTTATAGAATAGAAGGTGCATATTTCCTTGAAATGTTTTATTATGCATATGCCTTTACATTTTCTATTGCTGGTGAAGTATTCAAGTAGTCACACAAAATCTGATTTAGATCACAAGCCAGTTTCCTGGAATTTGTTTTATTACAATGAACTAAATATCTCGCTTTCCATATCAATAAAAGAAAATTATCAAACACATAAACTGAGTGCTTAGCAGGAAGTTATGGTTAAAGAGATTGTACTAATTTTTTGAAAATTTATGGTATTTGTTCTTTTCTCTCTCTCTTTAAATTTTGGGAATCAAATCCATGGCTTCACCCATATAAGGCAAGTAAGTACTCTACCATTACACCACATCTGGAGCCCCAGAACCATGGTATTTGTATCTATTTGCTCCTTAATCAAGTATCATGTTAAGTGAAATGAGTCAAAAAGAGAGGGATAGACAGAAATATTGCACTCATCTGTGGAACATAAAGTAACAGAATAGGAGACCAACACCCAAGAATAGTAGAGATAAGGACCAGAAGGTTTGTCCCATAGCTTGGAAGCCAGCCTCACAGCTGGGAGGAAAGACAGCTCAGATAGAAAAGGGAGCACCAAGTAAAGGGTGTTTGGAGGACCCGTTGGAGTTGGAAGATGTGTGCCAAATGTAGAATATAGATCAAATACAATGGCCACTCAATGCCTCTATTGCAAACCACAACATCCGGAAAGAGAGAGAACAAAAGGGAATGCCCTGCCACAGAGGCGGGGTGGGGAGGGTGGGGTGGGGATGGGATGGGAGTGGTGGGAGGGATGCTGGGACCACTGGTAGTGGAAAATGGGCACTAGTGGAGGGATGGGTACTCGATCTTTGCATGACTGAAACACAAGCACGAAAGTTTGTAAGTCTGTTACTGTACTTCATGGTGATTCACTAATAAAAATTTTTTTAATTTCTTTATTAGACATAATAAATGCTATTCTTTGAAATTCAAACCTTTAAGTATTCTCATATTGCTGTTATTCTTCATCTTAAACATGTTCTAAACCTCATTCCCATCCCCCCACCCTTCAGGCTCCATAATTTACAAAACTGTTAATAAAAGAATTTAATTCAGTGTTCCAACTCCAAACCTGTCAGCAACCCTAATTTCCTTTTGACATGCTATTTCTGATTATATAAACAGCAGAGACACATTCAATAACAGAGGCACAAAGAATTCGATTACTCTATGCTACAATCAGAGATAATGATATTATTTTCGGTATACTGCCCTCCAGATGGTGACTTCAACATTTACTATGTAACATAGAGAGAAATTATTTTACCTCAATTTTCTCATGTATAAAATAAAGACAATAAAAGTACCTCCCTGAGGGTAGAGATGAGCATTGAGTTTATACACAAGATGCATTTACAATAATACCAGCGGCACAATGATAAAGTTAATTATTAGTGCCAGTAATTTAAAATTTTGATGCCTTTTGGTCATTACTATTGTGAGACACGACCAGCAGAGTGGGTGAAGCCCAGGCCTCACAGACAAGGCATATGCTTTACCTGATTTCCTGGTCCTATTTTCACACTTTTAAAATAAATTAGTGGGCTGGAGCTATAGCACAGCGGGCCGACCCGGGTTCGGTTTCCAGCATCCCATAAGGTCCCCTGAGCACTGCCAGGGGTAATTCCTGAGTGCAAAGCCAGGAGTACCCTTCTGCAATGCCGGTGTGACCCAAAAAGCAAAATAAATAAATAAATAAAATAAAATAGTGTCACAGTATACACAGTCTACACATGGAAGAATTTTATACTTTGAAGAATTTTTATACTTTGAAATCTCAGCATCTTTTACATAAGTAGACGTGGATGCTTTGCTTTGAAAGATTAATTTTATAACTATTTTGTATTAGGGAGAAGGGGAGTTTGGAGCCATAGCCAGTGTTGTTTAGGAGGCTATGATGTACTGGGGATCTAACTGGGGTCAGCCACATGCAAGGCAAGCACCTTAACCACTAGACTATATCTCTCAGACACTATTATCTTAGTGCTGCACATTTACTTTGTTTCCACATTTCCCTCTATTTTAAAAGAAAATTCTATTCCATGCTCTTGATCTCAAATTTGCACAAGAGATAGCATGCAGGGCTAGAGTGCATGCTCTATGTGCAAGAGACCCGGGGTGGAACCCGGCCCCATATGGTACCCAGCCCCCAGCACTACTAGAAGCAGTCTTGAGCACTGCTCTGGGAGTAGCTCCTGAACACCACTAGGAATATCCTCCACCAATGTTTTTAATTTATAAGTGAAAATTGTCTATGAAAATACATAGTTAAAATACACTAGTTGAACTCAATAAACTCTAACTTCAAAGTGTATGCCTGACTTCAAATGTGTGACGCTCTGCATGCGAGAGGCTTGGTTTTGACACCACGACTTCCCAGAGCAGCACCAGGAGCAATGCCCCAGCACCAAGCCCAGTATAGCCCCTGAACCTCACCAAGTGTGTTCCCCTGCTCAGCCCCCTGTGAAAATTTTTTTAAAATCTTCTATCAGGTAAGAAGAAATTTTGAAAAGGGTAGCAAGGAGGGGTGAGGGATAAAGGTGGGGGGTGGCAATATTAAGGTAACCCTCTGAAGTACAAACCATCTATGCAAAGCTGAACTGGAAAAAAAATCCCCTTGAAGCCCCTTCAACCAACCCTGAAGTATGTTCTTTGAAAATTCAGCACTGCAGGCTACTTCCAGGCAGAGAAATGGATCACCAACAAGATTCAGGTACAGGTTGGGGCTTTCCAATACTGGCAGATAGCTGGGCCATTTAAAAAAAAAAAAAAAAAAGAAAGAAAGAAAAAAGAAAAGGGCTGGTTTCTAGAAGAATAAAGCCCTATCAGGATTTTACCTAAACTGAAATTGGCATGAGATGAATGGTGAATAGATCACCTTTAACCTCTATAGCTTATTACACTATTTATCAAGGCATTGAGTTTAAAGGCCAGTCTGGCAGCATGCATCAATGTAAAAATCAAGGTTCCGTTTACTTGCCTATAATGAGAGATCATCACCAGGACAGATCCTAAGGACAGATGCTAGGAAGGGGTGTGAAATCAGATTATTTCTCTGGACATGAAATTCATGAAATACAGCTGTTCTTAATGTTCAGCTGTATTTCAATGTTCTTAATGTTCCATTAAGAACTCGAAGAAAGGGGGGCTGAAGCAAGAGCACAGCAGGTAGGGTGTTTGCCTTCCACACGGACGACTCCGGTTCGATTCCCAGCATCCCATATGGTCCCCTGAGCACCATCAGGGGTGATTCCTGAGTGCAGAGCCAAGAGTACCCCTGTGCATCACTAGGTATGACCCAAAAAGAAAAAAAATATCTGAAGAAAGTAGGATGTACCTGCTTTTTGCTATTTTTGTGCAGAATTACAATAAACATGGCACCACCCTGTATGCAGTTCAATTTAAATAACACCTTCCCTGACGTTCCATTTGCTCTCAATGGCATGAACACCTCCGAATGCATCAGCTATGTGTACCTGGGCCAAGAACTCAACATGAGGAAGACTTGGCGCCAGAACTGCGCAGGAGGAAAAGAGCAGCATGGAATGCCTTCAAGAGAGTCGAAGAAATGGTTAAGAGAACAAAGAACCTCCGGCTTCGGGCACATCTTTTCCACTACACCATTCTCCCTGCACTAACCTATGCCTCAGAGACCTGGGCCCTACGCAAACAGGATGAGAACGCTATTCAGGTATCCCAAAGAGGAATCGAAAGAGCTATGCTTGGAGTATCACGTTTCACTCAAGTGAGAGAAGGAACCTGGAGTTCCGACCTCTGTCGACAATCAAGAATCAGGGATGCTGTCTCGTTTGCCAAGGCGTCAAAAATCAGATGGGCCGGACATGTAATGCAACTCAGAGACCACTGCTGGACTAGAGCTGTTACCGACTGGATTCCACTGGACACCAAAAGACTGCGTGGCTACCCACCAACGAGATGGTCAGACTTCTTTGTCAAAGCCCTGAATGAAAGATTTGAGGCTCTTCCTGTTCCTGGAGCGAGCAGATATCATTGGGCTACACTAGCACACGACAGCGACAAATGGACAAATCGAAGATCAACGGCATGACAAGTGATACAAGTGATACAAGTGAACACCTCCCTTAATTATATTAGTTTGTAGCACTGTAGCACTGTCATCCCGTTGTTTATTGATTTGCTCGAGTGGGCACCAGTGCTACCTTGCTACCCTCTCCATTGTGAGACTTGTTGTTACTGTCTTTGGCATATCGAATATGCCACAAGTAGCTTGCCAGGGTAGCTTACCAGAGGTAGCACTGGTGTCCAGGTGGGATACTCTCGATAGCTTGCCAGGCTCTCTGAGAGGGATGGAGGAATCGAACCTAGGTCGGCCGCATGCAAGGCAAATGCCCTACCCATATGCTATGCATTTCAATAATAATAATTCATGTATAAGTGCTGTAAAATGTACAAAGTAGGGGCCAGAGAGATAATACGGTAGGTTTACCTTGCATGTGGCAAACCTGGGTTTGATACCCAGCACTACTTTTGGTCCTCTGAGCACAACCAGGAAGAGTCCCTAAGCACAGAGCATGAGTAAGCCCTGAGTACAGACAAGTGCAGCCTACGCCTCCACAATAAAATATACTAAACAGGGGGCTGGAGTGATAGCACAGTGGGTAGGGCATTTGTCTTGCATAAGGCCCACCTGGGTTCAATTCTCAGCATCCCATATGGTCCCCCGAACACCGCCAGGAGTAGTTACTGAGTGCAGAGCCAGGAGTAAACCCTGAGCATTGCTGGGTGTGACCCAAAATATATATACATATCTTTTAATATATAAAAATATGTATAAATATATATTTTATACATATAAATATATATTTAGTATGCTAAATATATATATTAATCAGTACACATCTAACGCTATTATAACTCAAAAGTCAGTCTAACTTTTTAGATGTCACTTTCCTTTCCAAATAACAATTTAAGTTACACAACATGTAATTAGTATGATGGCCTTCCATGCTATCAAATATTATTATCAAGCAGACTCCTTTAGTAATGTTTCTTGGTGCTTATGCTGCTTTCTAAGAGAAAAAAAGGCAAATCTCTATACCTGATCAACAAAGGTAGATTTTGAGGAAGTTAATACACTTAGGACTGTTTTTTCCATTCAGTTTGAAGATGTAAGAATGACTGGGGGGGAGGGGGGAGTGTTTTACTCTGGATGCCAAAGATTCAAAACTGAAGAGCCCTGGAAAACACATGCCCCTTGATTACCAGAGAAATCTGAGTATGTTTCCAATCAGACACAGATTTGGGAATGGAAATTATAGCTCACGCTTGCAAGTACGCAGACAGACAGCAGTTTGCCTAAACTGGCAAGGACAGAGCAGACACTGGGCTGGAGAAGAATACAAGAAAGCAAATTGGCTGAAGAAAGGTAACTAAAAATCAACAGCAGCTTTTCACATTCCTGAAAAAGGTCTGTGAGGTTAAAAAAAATTGTCCATAACCTTTTATAACCGGCTTCTATTGTGATTTTGAATTCCTGTGGGAAATCATAGGTCTTCATGATGTGGATCACACTTCCACCAATTCATTCATCCTCTACCATTTACTGCCGACTCTGTGTTTCTGCCACAAAGCTAAGTAAATTACACTCTCTGTGTTCAAGGGGCTGAATCTATTCTTGCTAGAAGCTCACAATTATCCAAGGAACCACACCATTGTTGAGATGCTGGCTGAAAATTTTTCCTATGCTTCCTACTCGGGTATCCTCTAAACGTTTGCTTCCCTAATCCAGGGCACAGAAGAAAAGTTACTCAAACTTTCCATCTGCAAAAGCATTTCATGACAATTTTCAATTTCATATGTATTCAAGTACATTACCCAAATTATTATCAATTATCATGCACTAAGCTCTCCCTGCAACCACTGAGCATAAGTCGGAAAGGAGCCAGAGTGGCTGCCCCTGCTTCCAAGTTTTCGAGTAAACTCTACATTGGGATGAGTCACAGCACTGCTTTCTTCACAGAGACCTTCAGAAGTGAAGCAATCACTGTTTTACACCCCGTTACTATCCCAGAATAGCAAAATTCCATTCTTAATTATTTTGTTGACTGACTTCTAAATAAAAACGGTGATAAACTGTTTAGTGCTTGGTTAGGAAAATAATTATGCTGGTAATTTGATTCAGTGGGATCTCGATTTGTACAGTTCCTCTGTAAGCCAATAGATGAGCTCTACGCAGAGCGGCCAGGCCTACACAAGGCCAAGAAACTGAGATGTGTTACATGAATTATTGCCATGAAATACTGCCTACATAAAAGCAAAACCACAATTCAGTTGAATCTACTCAAAGAAGCTGACTTTTACATCCCTTTCAAATGATCGGTTGAAGTTATTTGCCCTAACCTAGATGTAGATAATAATTACATATTTCTATCTAAAATGAATGTGCTGAAATCCAAAGAATAAAAATGGATTTTTTTTAATCCACAAGAATAAAACTCTTAAATGAAACCTGGTACTAAGTCTTTTGGCAGCAGCTATTCTACCTCTGAAAGGAATAAGAAGTGTGAACCTGCACATGTAGATACAGAAGTACAGGTGAATACGGAGGCATTGGCGGGGGAAGCACCAAGCTTCCTCTGCCCTGTCAACCCTAGGAAACCCCTATCCATCGCCTGAAAATGCACTAAGAGCCAGAGCTAACATATATATCACTTGGAGAATCTGTTTTGAGGCAGATTTCTAGATCCTACATCCTTGATTCTTTATTTTTGAAACTACTTAAAAGAATTTTTATTTAATTGAATATATGCAAAGTTATTGATAGTTAAGTTATAAGTATGTAATATTCCAGCACCAATCCCACCACCAGTGACAATTTCCTTTCCCTTCCTTCCCCACACTGGCATCTTGACAGGCACATTTTAATGTTTAGTGGTAATAGTTTGGATCTTATATTTTCAGTGTTGTTGCGTCTGTGCTTTGCATATATAGCCATGCCACACCCCCATATTATAAGTATCTCCCGAGGTCCCTGACTTCCTTTTCACCCATTACAACCCTTTCTCATCTTTTTTCTTCCCCTTCTTGAGTTTTTTTCATCCTTCTCCCCATATTGTGGGCTCAAGGATAATGTAGGTATCCCCCCATTAAAACACTGCATTTCCTCAGCCAGTTATTCTACATACCACAGCTAAGCGAAATCATCCTGTCTTTCTCCTTCTTCTGCCGTACTTCACTGAACAGGATATCTTTCAGTCCCATCCAGATACAGCCAATCACATGATTTCATCATTCTCTGCAGCTGCATAAGTATTCCAGAGATATATCCCTAATTCTTAATTCAGAAAGTTTTAGTCCTCTGGAATAAGTACAGAATTTTTAACAAGAATGCCTACTTTATGTGACCCTTAGACCACACCCTAGAAACACTAAGTGTTCATGACCAAAATTAAGATGGAAAAAAATTACGGAGTGTTTTATAATTAAGAAGTTACTCTAATGCAAATTTGCTAATATCAAATTTTCTACATAAGTTGGGAGTCAACATAGAAGACTCCTAACTTGGATTTCACTTAGCTCATCAGAATGACAAAATAGCTTCATTTATATTCACATGAAGTAAGGAAGAAGCTTGAACTTTCTCTATAAGATTTTTTGTTCTGCTATAACAGCAATCACTTGAAAGCATTAATCACTTGAAAGCAAGAAAAAATGCTTAAATTCATGAGGTCATTTTATATCGAATGTTTGAATTAAAACTTATTTATATTCCTGGAGTGGTCCAGAATGAATGTGAAAAATAAGATTCTTAAAAACTTAACATGGCTAAAATTTATTCCAAAATAGTAAAACTATAACTCTATTACCGATATCAATCTTCTGTTGCCTTGGAAAACTCTCCTGGATACAATCACAAACATGGATGCCACTGGCCTAGCCAGAACGAGCCTTGGGCAAAATTGTCAAGACAAAAAACTGAACTCTATAAGCCATGAGCACTCCTGGGTATGGCTCCCAAAACAAAATAAATAAATAAATTGCCTAGACTTAAAAAAAAAAACAGAAAAATAAATAAGGTACTCCTATGCACCATTTAACTTTTTTTGATTGGGTTTTGAAGTTTTGAAATATATAGAAAAACAATTATTTTCAGATAAACGAAAAGATTTATTTAACTTAAGTGCATTCTTAGTAGTATGTGTGTATAATCCCTTATTTTATAGATTAAAAAAACAAAGTCAAAAAAAAAAAACTGAACTCTAGCCACCACTTCTGGCTTTATAATGTACGAGTCAATCTTCATTCTTCCCAGACTGAATGGGAGCTCAGAGCTCTTAGGAGATATTCCTAAGAAGAGTCCCTTCAGTCAAGAGAGAACTCAGATAAATAGCAAGGAATAGGCCACCCACACAACGCCTTAACCTGTCAACTCCTCGGGCCTTATCTCCACTCCTCTTTGGTCTTCTATTCTCCTGGCCACACACAGTCTCTGACCGTCCAAGAAGGAGACTTCACCCCCTTGACCCTGCCCTTTCCTCTAAGTCCTCACCTTCCTCCTGGCCTCAGTTCCTTCAGGTAAGTTGATAACCTCATCAAGATTTCTGGGTCATGGGGCTGGAGCAATAGCACAGCGGGTAGGGCGTTTGGCTTGCATGCAGCCAGCCTGGGTTCGATTCCCAGCATCCCATACTGTCCCCCAAGCACCACCAGGAGTAATTCCTGAGCGCAGATCCAGGAGCAACTCCTGTGCATCACCAGGTATGACCCAAAAAGCAAAAAAAAAAAAAAAAAAAAATTTCTTGGTCCTGACATCACCTTACCATACCCACAATCTGCCTTCTTCGAGGCTGAAGGTTCTGGCACTGAGTGTTTCTCCAACAAAAATATCACAGCCAGGCCAATGGGTATCACCACCTTCTCCTGGACTCCAGCTGTGTGTCACCCTTACACCACTTATCCCTGCAAGATTTCAGAGCAAAGCTTGGGTGGTAGGAGGGCACAGAGATTAAGAGGGCTGGCTCTAGCATCTAAAATACCCACCTTCAGTCTATCATTGGTCTTCTTAAAACTAACTTCTAACTTCTAATCCATAATACAGGGGTAACTGCAACTATCTCCTAGGATCACACAGTGATTAAATCGCATCTATTTAGTTTGGTATAATGCCTAACACAGTACACTGCCTGTTATGATAAGAATTCAAAAATAAGCATGCTTGGTATTACTCTCTCCAAAGAGAGATAAATGTTTTTGTTATTCAAAACTTTCCCCCCAAAACCTCTTATCAACTGTTTTCAACTTACACTCTATCCATGTCGTCCTCCTCACATCAGCAGTTAATTTTAATACAAATTCTCTCTGTATGCGCCCACTTTCAACCTTTTGCAGCTAACTAAAACCTCCACCCGGCCTTGAACCCCTCCTGCCTGGACATTACTCTGTTAATCATCATCAAAAAAAAATACATACATACACACACACACACACACACACACACACACACACATACACACACACACACACACCTCTAAATGCTGTCTTCTTTTCTGCCCTCCTTAGCCAACCTTCTAGAAAGTGCAGACTCTACAATGTCTGCTTCCACACATCCCACCGCATCACCCCCCCAGAAGAAGAACATTTCCTCCATGCTCAGAGACCCACACGATACTGGCAGTGGTCTCACAAGTCTTTCGAGTCATTTAATCTTGTAGATACTTCTTGGTCCTCCTAAGCCTCCTAAAACCATTGGCTCTTTACTGGCAGCTTCATGTTCCCCTCCCTGGGTTTCTCTCTCCTATTCATCAGCTCTAATGTCCTTTCACTCCTCAGTGGACAGCACTCCTCCACCTGCTCTTGAACTTAAGACTTTTCAACTATTACAAAATATCCTCAGTCTCATGGGCCCCAGAGTTTTGACTAACACACTAGACTGCCACCAACACTATCACCTTGCTTCACCCTAACCTCAACCTCAGATTCCAATCCCACATCCCTCTTCATATGCATCTGTGGGCATTTCAGAATCCACAAGGTCAAAACACACCTTGTGGTTTTTGACCAACCCAAGCCAGCAAATTGGCACCAGGTTTATTCCACCATCCAGGACCAAAATCCTGGATTAACCAAGACTTTTCCTTCTCCTCAGTAAAGTTTACAGGCAAAAATGACCAGCATGGCTGTTTGGAAAGGTGACTGGAGAGAAGGGTCTTTGCAAAGGAGCAGAACAACAGGCAAAACAGAATCTGCAGCGATGAGGCAGGGGTCTTCACAGAAGCCTGAGGATGTGCACACAGCCACCACGGGAGGTAAATGCAGGGTCAGCAAATACTTTCTTGGAGAACAGTGAGGGTTGGAAGATAGGTTGAGAGGTCTGTCCTAGTGATGAAGACCTCTGATGTGAAGTGGAATTTTCAGTGTACTGACTTCATTAATGCCTTCCTCTCTGAATAACTGAACAAGACCAGTCACAGAAATCTTGAGTTCTGCCCAACCCCTCAATGTGCCATGGATAGTGAGGCTAGGGGCTACTCCTTGTTCTGTGTTCAGAGATCACTCCTGGCAGAGTTCAGGGGATCTTATGGGGTGCCAGGAATCAAACCAGAGTAGACTGCAAGCAAGGCAACTGCATTACCTGCTGTACTCTATCTATATGGCTCCTGACCCCTTAGCTAACAACTGTTAGAAATGGGGTACCTGCCCAAACCTGGCCAACAAGATTTGTGAGAAGACTGATAGGGATTTATAAAAGCATTTGCCTCATTAGCAAAGGGGAGTTTCTTCTTCTGTGTGGTTGCAGTGCCTGAAAATGCTGCAGACGTCTGACCAGCAGTCTGAGAGGCTGCCCATTCACAGAAGAGGACAGAGCTACAAGCAGCAGAGAGAGACAGTGCTGGAGGCTCCTACACCCCATATGAAGTCTATCCTGACCCTGGGCCCTCCTTGGAATTGTCCAGTTTCCAAGATCAGACAGGACAGAGTGTATTCAGGGCGGTATGGCTGTACACTGTGTACTATTTCTTAGGACAGTGAGTGTCCCCATTGTTTATTTTAAAAATAGAAGGGCAATAGGGATGTCTGATTTAGGAAGCACAGAGTTAAATACAGTTAAACAGAGATGAGATAAATAAGGGAGTAAGGCATCGGTCTTGCACATAGCTGACCAATCTGATCCCTAGTATCACCTATGGTCCCCTAACCACCTCTAGGAGTGATCCCTGAGCATAGCAGAGTGCAGCCCAGACACCCCCAAGTTATATATATAAACAGATTTCCTACTGTAGAATTTCTCAGCATGCCAATAACATAGTTGTAAAGCTTCAAAAACTGAGTGTTTCAAAGTTACATGACCACCAAACTAACTTCATACCCTTTTGTTGTTTTCACTGCATATTTATTTTTAACTTTGGCTTATTGGATTTTTGTTTTGTCTTGTTTTGAGATCATGCCTGGCGATGCTAGTCGCTACTCCCAGTATGGTGCTCAAGAGACAGCCTCAGAGGTGCTTGGGAGACCCTGTGGTGTCAGGAAATAAACCCGGGACTCCAGCATACAAATCTTAGGTTCTAGCCTTTTGAACAATCTTACTAGTCCCTCTGCAGGGTATTTAATAGCATCTCCCACAACATACTATCTGGATCCCAGTTTAGAGTTTTACCTGAAGAGATGGAGAGTACATGACTGGTTATTGGGTCAAAGCACTCTGATGACAGTAACAGAGGCAGAGAAGATCTCTGGGATTCCAGAGGGAACAATGCCATTCTCTGAGGTTGTAGCAGATAGGTCTCAGTTCCATGCCAACTCCTCGTGGCTACCTGGAATGCTGTATTGCGAGGGATTCTGAGTCCAAATTCAGCAGAAAAAATAAAATCCTTCATACCAAATGGCAGAGCATTATCCTAAACAAGTATGACCTGCCATTAAGACATATAGAATATTGACAAATGTAAATAGTAGAATATGTAGAATATTTATAAATATAGGTTAACTATGTATTCCTTAAGACAGATCTCATTTTTTCCAGTTCTATCCCCAGAGAAGGTCAAGAAACTCTGATCAAACCAACACTGCCAGCTTCCCTCACATCCAGGATGAGTCACTTATTCCTTGGTGTCTGTGATTTTCAGTGCTGAAAACACAGGTTGGGAAAAGCAAACAGAGCAGGTGAAGTTCCAATAACTGGAGCTGGGGCTAGCTGTGATGCCAGGTTAGAATGCCCTGCTCTATATAACCACTCAGCATTATCCTAAACAAGTATGACCTGCCTTTAAGACACATAGAATATTTGCAAATGTAGGTTGTAGAATATGTAGAATATTTATTTCTTTTGTATTATTTTCTGAATTTACACTTTAAATTTTAAATTAAAAGTTCAATTTTTATTAAAAGCTCAACACTTAAATTAAAAGTTCATTTAATGCCTTCTTTAGGAACCTGAAGACATAGCTCAGCAGGAAAGCACTTGCATGTAGAGGCCCTGGATTTAATTTCCACCCACCCATCCCCATGGGGGAAATTTTAAATAAATAAAAATAACTCCAATATGCAAAATCTTTTTAAAATTTTTTAAATTTTGTTTTGGAGTCACACCTGGCAATGTTCAGGGCTTACTCCTAGCTCTGTGCTCAGGAATTACTTCTGGTGGTGCTGGAGGATCATATGGGATGCCAGGGATCAAACAGGGGTTGGCCACATACAAAGCAAGCATCTTACCTGCTGTACTCTGGTCTCCATTCTTTAAAAGTTCTTTTATTCATTTATTATTTTTTTGTCTTTTGGGGTCACCTGCTGTACTCTGGTTTCCATTCTTTAAAAGTTCTTTTATTTATTTATTTATTTATTGTCTTTTGGGGTCACACCTGGCAATGCACAGGGGTTACTCCTGGCTCTGCACTCAGGAATCACTCCTGGCGGTGCTCAAAGGACCATATGGAATGCTGGGAATCGAACCCGGGTCAGCCACATGCAAAGCAAATGCCCTACCCTCAGTGCTATTGCTCCAGTCCCTCCCTTCTTTAAAAGTTCTGTGGCCCTACCCAGTGGTGCTCAGGAGCTGACTCCATGCTCTGGTCTTGGTGACGTGAAGGACCATCCAGTATGAGAGAACCTGGGCCTCCCACATGCAAAGCATGCTCACCTCATCTAGCAATCTGGTCCTCAAAAGGCTTTTACAAAAACAAAAATGGTAATTTGTTTCAAAGTGCTCTCAAATTGTTTCAAACAACCCTGGATTTATTTTTCAGGGGAGCTTCCTGAGCACTGTTCAGGAGGCCTGGGGGCGGAGGGGAGCACTCCCAGCAATACTCAACAAACTGAGCCTGCGGAAGAGGGAGGCAGCTGGGAGGTCACTGCCATCATCCAAGGCAGACAGGAGGGTAACTGGAACCAGGAAGGAGACATGGTGAGGCTATGGATGGAAGCCAGACACTCAGGAGCTAAGAAGCCTGCCCCTGGGCTGCCTATGGGGAAGGAAGAGAAGGAGATGCGAGGAACTTGGAACTTGGGCTTCCAGAGTAAAGCATGCACTTGGGGTGGTGTTCCCGATACAGAAACAACTGAAGAGAGCTGGGGGAACTTGAAGGTGAACCCCAGGCGCCCTGGTTCCGAGGAGTAAGTCTCATCTGCAGTGCAGCGATGGTTACTGGTGGAGCACCAAAGGGTGACAACGCCTTAGGAGTGAGACCCTACACAGCAGCAGACCTCAGGAATAACCCAAACACAAATCTGGAAAGCCATGTCCAAATCTTCTAAAAGCTGAGTGAAGCAATGCAAAAATCAAATGGAACAAGGTAAAATTAACTGCCTCCGGAAAAACTGTCTCCAGAACACTTTAGCTGTTTATGTTTAACAAGAGGGCCAGCCTTGGTTTGCATAGGAGGAAGAGGGCTTATGGTGACTAGGCATGTAGATGTATGTGTGTGTGTGTCTGTGTATGTCTGTGTGTGTTTGCAAGATTATACATGAGAGAAAGTTTTAAGGCTCCATGAGAAAGCCTGTGTGCCAGCTAGAAAGAGGGAACATGGAGAAAAGGAAAGGAACGTTCTTCACAGAGAAAAACAGGCATAGGCTTCTATAGGAATGTAGGGGGAACCTTGAAAACAGCATGCCTTGGTGACAGAAACCAAACTCTCCACTCCCAGTTTCTTTAAAGCACATAATGTGGTTTTGGTTCAGCAGAAGGAAAAAAAAGGACCAAGAATTCCTGGACAGTCACCTTCGAGGGAGTGAGGCAATACTTAGCAGCCCAAGGAGAAACAGGCTTTCTCACAGGCCGTGGCTGACGACAGAGAAGCCCTCTTCAACGGCATGTGCAGGCACCACGAATGGAAAAACAGAAGTGTGTTCTTCATAAATAACGCACAGCCTGTGGACTCAAAAGATAGGGGGGCAGAGAGAGGCAGGCGCCGAGGAACCAGATGATCCGGCATGAGCAGACAAGCACACACACCTATAAAAATGTTAGTCACGGCTCTGAACACAAATGCTCAGACAGGTGGGGGAGAACTCCAGGAAAGACTACTGGTAAAGTTTCATCTTATTTTCTAACATCCTACACTAACATAGAAAGTTCGGCCAACAGATCCTTACTACTGGCCTCAACAACTTCCTGTGAGATTCCTCTTTCCCCCTTGGCCTTGGTGGTGCTTTAACTTGGAGCTACTATATGTATTTTTCCTTATCCAGACCATGGCTCTCTCAGGAAAGAAAATTCTAGACTGGCTAGCAAACCAGGCCTGGATGGTGCCTCCAGAAACTGACCAACATGGGTTGTCATAGCAACACAACCAGGACACCCCAAACATTCCTAACACAACCTCCCCAGGCAGCGCCTGAACGAAGGAGCCCACCAAAGTACAGACGAACTCACAATTCTTCTTGGAAAATGCCATGGAATTTGGAGAAACTCTGTAAGCACACACCCCAGGCCTAATGCAGGGTTTGAAAACCAGCAACGTGGATGCAAACCCACTGGGCATCTGCGAGCACCCCTGAGAAAAAGGGCTGCCTCTCTGCCCTCACCATGCCCCCCAAACCTAGCTGGGAAAGTCAACAGATAGTGAAGGATAAGGCGCATATGCTGCCCAAGCCCATGTGCTGTTGTGCCCACGAGGCCAAGCACATGTGGTGCCCGAACACATGTATCACCCGCATCTCCCCTCTTCAGATGTGTACTTTCATGCTTTCCTGTCTAATGCTGGGATGTGTGTAGGGGCTCTCTCCGCCCTTGGAGAAGCCCGAATTCTCTTGAGCACATTATTCTCCATTCTCCCCCACTTTCTTTTCCTCCTTCTCTTCAAAAATCTCTAAATAAAATCTGTTTTATTTAAAAAGAGAGAAAGAAAGGAAGAAAGAAAAAAAGAAAGAAAAGAGAGAGAGAAAGAAAGAAAGAAAGAAAGAAAGAAAGAAAGAAAGAAAGAAAGAAAGAAAGAAAGAAAGAAAGAAAGAAAAGAGAGAGAGAAAGAAAGAAAGAAAGAAAAGAGAGAGAGAAAGAAAGAAAGAAAGAAAGAAAGAAAGAAAGAAAGAAAGAAAGAAAGAAAGAAAGAAAGAAAGAAAGAAAGAAAAGAGAGAGAGAAAGAAAGAAAGAAAGAGAGAGAGAGAGAGAAAGAAAGAAAGAAAGAAAGAAAGAAAGAAAGAAAGAAAGAAAGAAAGAAAGAAAGAAAGAAAGAAAGAAAGAAAGAAAGAAAGAAAGAAAGAAAGGGAGTGAGGGAGGGAGGGAGGAAGGGAAAGAAAGAAAGAAAGAAAGAAAGAAAGAAAGAAAGAAAGAAAGAAAGAAAGAAAGAAAGAAAGAAAGAAAGAAAGAAAGAAAGAAAGAAAGAAAGAGAAAGAAATTAAGAAGGTGAAGGATAAGAATATAAGCACCACAGGGTCTCATGGGCACCTAGCTGGAAATAGTCCCTGAAAACTGCTGGGTGTGACCCCCAAATAAAGCCTAATAATAATAATAACAACAACAACAGCAAACAAGTTTCAGGTTTGCAATTTTTCTTTCAAAAGCAAAATCTAAATGTTTCTTAAACCCATAAGTGTGTATGCCGGTTTTTCTGAGAGTCTCCCCCAGACACAATTCACTTTCTGAAGCCTGGATCCGGAGGCCTGAACTTGCTGAATAACCTTTTTAACACAATTGTGTGCCCCACTCCAGGCACTCAGACATTTTCAGGAAACTAGGGCACTTCCTGCCTCTAAATTCAGTGGCTGGGAAATGAAACCGAAGTTATTTTTCAGAAGGCGGCATTTAATTACTAAGGAGGCATTTAATTACTAAGGTGATCCCAGAGCATGCACCCCAAACAAAAGCATCTGAAGATGAAAGAATTAGAAATTAACCACTGAGGCCAGAGACACAGTAGTGTATCAGGCGCTAGCCTGCTCATAGCTGACCCAAGTTCAATCCCCAGCATCCTGGGCCCTGCTGGAGTAATCTTTGAGTGCAGAGCTAGGAGTAAATCCTGAGCATCACCGAGTGTGGCGCAAAAACAGAAGGGAAAAAAAAGAAACAAGGGATATTAACCTCCAGAAATGATGAAAATTCAAGTTCCCTAGAACTGACAGATTGGAAGAAACTTCAGTCTTAACATCTGTGAATAAACAGTGGGACGCTCTGTCTTGGAGCTGAAATTTTTGCTTAAAGAGAAGGTTAGGAGGCTAGAGAGGCAGTGCAGGAACTAAGACAACATGCCAAGCCCCCGATCCAGGTTCAATCTCCAACATGGCCTATGGTCTCAGAGCACGGTCAGGGGTCCCAGGTGATCATTGGCTGGTGGGTGTATTTTTCACACAGAAAAAACAAATAATAGACTGTAAAACACTCAAAATAATTCATGAGCTTATAATTATTAATGTCAATACCAGAGCGATAAGAGAGCAGGCGGGGCACTTGCCTAGCATGTAGCCAACCAGGGTTCCATTCCCGGCATCCCGTACGGCCCCATTCAGTACCACCAGGAGTGATTCCTGCATGCAGAGCCAGGAGTAATCTGAGCATGGTGGAGTGTGGCCCACGCAACAACAACAACTAAATGTAATGTTAAAGAAAAATCTCACTCTTGAATTTGTCTCTATTCACACAGCTTCCTTTTTATCAAATCCCAAATGTTTTGGAGCACAGTGCTTGTTTTTATTGTTTCTGTTCAAGTTTTGAAACTACATGTTGCTTCCTTTAAACAGAATTTCCAAATTCACTTATATGGGTTCTTCATTTCTTAAGAAGGATGAGCTGGTGATTAGCTTTTGTTGGCTCTAGACTTAAGTGTGCCTCTTTCTCCTTTGAAGTCTCTATTCATATACAGTTTCCATATCATGTTTACTAACCTGAATACTCCCTTTGCAATATACAAACAGCAAATATACATATATGTAAATAATCTTAATTTTATGACTATCACTGTTTATATATCAAATAATCACAGGTATCAATTTCTTTTTTAATGCATGTCTATATTTATCACTGTATAATGACTATCTAAAAGAATAAACTATTAAAATTGAGGTCAGAGAAATAGTACAGAGGGTGAGGCACTTTGCGTTGCATGCGGCTAACCTGGATTCTATCCCCAGCACCACATATAGGTCCCCAGAGCCCACCATCAGTGATCCCTGAACACAGAGACAGGAGTAAGCCCTGAGCACCACTGAGTGTGGCCCAGAAAACAAAAAAGAATAAAAGCAAGAAGGAATCTAAAAGGATAAGCTATTAACATGACTGCCAATAGACAAGGGAGAATTTTTTTCACTCTATTTTTAATATTTTTTTGAAAATCGTGACTGTTTTTAATTTTATAAGCTAAAAAATTAAATATAGAAAATGTTCATAGTTTAAGTTTGAAGTAAAATAATTGTGCACTACCAGTAAAGTCACTGTCATCCCGTTGCTCATTGATTTGTTCAAGCGGGCACCAGTAACGTCTCTCATTGAGAGACTTATTGTTACTGTTTTTGGCATATCCGGGTAGCTTGCCAGGCTCTGCCACGTTGGGCTCGATACTCTCAGTAGCTTGCCGGGCTCTCCAAGAGGGGCAGAGGAATCGAACTCGGTTGGCCTCATGAAAGGCAAATGCCCAACCGTTGTGCTATCGCTTCAGCCCTCAGATTCTTTAATTTAATGGGTTTTCAAAAAGCCATCTTCCTCAAAAATATTCTTTCCTCTATGCAGTTAGAAGGCCAACAAATATTCTGAAGATGCTACACGTACCACGTAGTTACTATTAAGTCATTATAGATTAGTTTAAGCACGTTAACATAAAAAAGGAAGAACACAAAGAGGATGTGTACGGTCCAATCCTTTTTCCTTCAAGTAACTAAATGAAGTGTGTTTTACTCAAAGAACATTTGTTATTCATAAAAAAGACTCATTTAGGAATTCTAGAAGTCCTAGCAAGGCCACTGGAGCTAGAGACTGCTGTGTGAATTCACTGTGTCTTTATACACATCTGCCCTGAGAGACTGTTTTCTCTGTCAGTCTAATCTCCTCTGCCTGAGAGGGCAGGGACAGGGCATATCTTTTTCATCTCAGAATCTTCCTGCCCTGCCAAATATTGCCAAAGCACTTACAGAAAGCAATCACTGGGGCTCTTGATGACACCTACTGCAAGGGCCCAGCCCTTCTCTAGGAAACTGTGGTTGGAATTGTAAATCCCAAAATGTCCACCAGACACTACATTTGCTTTCAGCCTCAACAATATAATCCATTCATTCAGGCAAAAATCTATCTATTGAGAAACTCCTACGTGGCTGGCACTAGCAAACAGACCAAAAAAAATTAATATTATTATCTAACAAGATTAAATAACAGTTAACAGTAAAAGCCTATTTACTGTAGATTTGATAAGCTTCTTGAAATTTTCTAACTACCTAAACTTTGAAGTGTTTTCTTTTCAAAAAAAAAAAAAAAATTCAGGGGCTGGAGCGATAGCACAGCAGGTAGGACGTTTGCCTTGCATGTGGCCAACCCAGGTTTGATTCCCAGCATCTCATATGGTCCCCTGAGCACCACCAGAAGTGATTCCTGAGTGCATAAACCAGGAGTAACCCCTGTGCATCACTGGGTATGACCCAAAAAGCAAAACAAAAAAAAATTGTCTTCGAAAGACAGACACACTTGTTTCCCCTATGTTGCTAAGCAGCTGTGAGCACTTGGATCAGTTCTCCAATCCCCAAAAATAAATTTCTTATTTATTTTTGAACTTACTGGACACCAAGCAAGAAGTAATTGACAGTGAAATTACTATAATTGACAGAATAATTAAAGCAAACTATTCTCGGGGCCGGGAGAGAACGCAAAGGCCTGGAGTGCGTTCTATGAGTGCAGGAGGGGTGGGTGCACTTTGGAGTGCTGAGGTTTTCTGAACTATGGGTTGACTCTTGCCGTCTCTCTCCTACTGCTGCCTTGGTCGGATCATGTATGAGGGTGGAGTCAACTAGTGATAGCCAGTGAAGTCGAGGCTTTCTGGTGCGGGTGAGTTAACTGCAGATCCAAACTGCACTCTTGACCTAAGAACAGACTCTGAACAGACAGCTCAGCAAAGTCAGGCTAAAGGGCTGCAGCCACAGCAGACAGCTCTGGGCTGATGACAGGCAACAAAGTCCAGGTTCTCTAAGGCGCGGCACAGATACTGTCAAGATTAGTCTGGGCCTTCCTGACCTTCCTCAGTGACTTCTCAGTCCTCTCTCTGAGCATACGTCACTCAGCCATCCCACTGGACAGTCTTTTTAGTAGAGAGGAGAATTATTCCTACTACTTTAATCACTAGTGAGGCCCATCTAAGTAAAATCCAAACCTTGAGACCAGAGATGCCCTAAAGATCCACCATCCATTAGAGGAAGCACGCACTGTTTGGAGCCACAGATGAACATCATTTTTTTTTTCTCTTCTTCTTTTTTTTTTTTTTTTTGAATAGCAGTGAAAGGTGCAGAGGGAAGTAATGAGATGCTGAGATCCAACTCTGGGGATTGCACATTCTCAACTTAACGCTATCTCCCCTACCTCCCTCACTTATCTCCAGGTGCAAGTTAACCAAAAGTACCAGTAGTCATGAATATTGAGTATAGCTAGTAAGTCACACTGCATAGCCTGCAAAGCATCTAGAAAGCCTTGACATGAAGCCACTTTTCCCCTTTTACCTTAAGCTTCGCTACTTTAACAGGGTTTGAACTTTTCCCCCTCTGGAGAAGGAAGTCACAGAGAAAATGAGGAAGGGAAAAATAGAAAGATAGACAGTCAGTCAATCAGGGTTGAATATGTCCAGCATGCACCAGAATTTAAAAAAAAAAAAATTCTAGGAATGAAAGAGGATTTTTTTTCATCAAGCTGGATCAAAATTTCTGTAGTAAAATTGTTGCTGTGATCCTGAGGCACCATTTGGTTTACTACTAAACAGCCTCCTCCGCCACATATGTTAAATGACCCATGTGGTCCAGCTCCTGCCCCCACAGAACTGACAGATACTTTATACTACACCACATGCTTATTTATGCTTCCATTCACAAAGGAGGAAGCATTTTTTTAAGTTACAACATAAATTATCGGGCATGCAGCATGCAGGCTAAAGGCTTGAGAGTATACCACTCCTATTAAAATATAGAACTTGATGTGAACAAGACGCAATTCCAAGGAACATCTTAGAATATAAATTCCCTGATGTATTTAATTTCTTAGTTAAGGCAATTAGAAGAACCCAGGTTCAAGAAGAATGACCAAGCATCTACTTTTCTTCGATTATGCATCACTGATTTTATCCCCCGAAATCTTCAGGGAGTTTGGGATTACAGATGCCACTTCACTTTGTCACCTTTGATATATCCTTACTTTTCTAATTCCTGGACTAAACCATCTTTCTCTGATGTTAATTCCAGTCCTATAAACAGAGAGGTGCAGGTAAAGTGAAAGGTTTGAGGAAATTGTTTCCTGCAAGTCAAGTGGTTTCCCAAACGTGAGTGTTGGGACACTCAAGATTTGGCCCGGAAGCCTATGTCTCCGACACTCACCCCTGCCTCACCTCACCTCTCCATCTAAAAATCAGCCTCTCTTACAAGACTCTTAATCATTATTTTGCTAAAAAAAAAATGCAATAATATATTTTTAATCCCTAAGCAGGGTTTGTATGTAACCTATGGATTGAACCCCAACTTCCAGAGCAGCACAGACTTGTTAAAAAATATTGCACAAATATACACTGATTTGTCTTACTAGAATGTCTTCAGAGAGACGAATGCAAATTCTTTAAATGCTCAGTACTCAGTACTCATTCTTTAAAAACTAATTTTCTACTTGCAACAAAATTGCAAATACAATTTTACAAGAAACTCCTAGTCTTTCATATGCTGAGGGGGCCTGACCACCTTGTCACAAGCCTCTGGCCTACAGGGCCTTTGGAACTGCTGAGATTCAGCACAGGGTCGTTTGGGTGAAGAGTGTGATACTTTAAGCAGATCATGTCGTAAGCAAATACAAATCCCAGGGCAGTAATGATCACTAACAGATATTCTCAGGTCTGCTCTCCAGGCCATCTCCCTCATCCCGAAAGGGCCTGGGCAGTTTCAATTTGCTGATAAACTGGGTCCAATCCGTGAGTCTCCAGCTGTGATTCAAGTTTCACTTAAAGGGTTTTGAGAGCACACTGGCAGAGATAAAGCGAGTTGGCACCAAGAGCTGAGCGCCTCTGAAAAGCAGCTGTAGCCACCACCCTCATGCACACGGGGCGCCTTTGGGCGCAAATGACAGTGATTTCTGACATCCCCTTCCTAACCCCACCAGCTAACCAGAGCTGCACGTCAACATGGTGGAAGACAAGTCCACCCATGGTGGAAGGCTCCAGAGGGGGGAAAATTTTTTTTTATATATAGTGGAGACCAGCTCGGTGTGATGCCTGGTGGGGAAGGGGGTGGGGTGAGGGGGGTACGGCCGAAGGCAAGTTCACCTCTCTGGGCCCGAGTTTCCTCCTTTCCTCCTCTGGCCGCGGACAGAAAGTTACCTCCCTCCGAGAACGTTTAGAAGCTACTATAAAGGGACCAAAAGCGAGCGCGGCGGTGCTCCCGGCTGAGCATCCCCGAAGACTTGGAATATTTTTCAGCAGCCCAGACTTAGGGGAGTCGACCGGCCAGGTTGGGTCTGAGGCTGGCTGCTGGCGGAGCAATGCACGCGCCGGTGGGCAAAAGCCCTGCACTGCCCCGCACGCGCCTTGGGGGTCCGAGGGCGCCCCCCTCGCTTCTCCCCTGCCCGACGAGGGCCAACCCCCAGCCGCGTCTCCGAGGAGTCCGCGGGGGGCCCGCGAGGACCGGCCGCTGCTGCCCGCGGCTGCCGGAAGCCGGCGGGTCGGGCCGAGGCCGCGGGCGCGCGGGGCGCCCCGGCTCCGGTACTCACCGTCTCGGGGCTGCGGGCGCCCGGCGCCAGCCTTCGCCAGGCGGCGGCGAAGTTGGGCGGCGGGGCTCGCGGTCTCCGGTAGAAGAGCGCCAGGGCGGCCCCCAGCATGAAGGCGACCGCGGCGCAGAGCAGGTAGACGCCGAGCAGCAGCGGGACGGAGCTCGGCCGCGCGCCGCCCGCCGCCTGCCAGCAGGAGGGCAGCCACAGGACGGCGAGCGCCGCCGCCACCGCGGGCATCCACCAGCCCGCACCGCCAGGGCCCCGCGGGCTCGCCGCGGCCTCGTCGGCTCCCGCCCGCCGCCGGCCGCCTGGGTCCCGGGCGCCGCTGCTGTCGGTGGGCTCGGGCTGCATGCTGCTGCCGGGGCCGCTAAGGACAGGCACATCTCCCGGCCCGCGCTCCCTCGGCGCTGCCCTGGACTGTGGCCTCGGCGCGGCGCCTCCTCCTCCTCCTCCTCGCGCCGCTCCCGCCGCCGCCGCTCGGGAGGCAGGGGGGGTCCGCGCTCATGCCCTCGCCGGCGGCCCTCCGAGGGAAACGGCTCCAACGGACGCCGCCGCGCCCAGGTAGCCCGGCCGGGCAGGGGCTGGAGCTAGCCGAGCCCCGGGGCTGGGCGCCGGCGGGGGCGGCCCCGAGCGAGAGTCGGGCGGGGGCGCGGAGAGCCGCGGCCCGCTGAGTGACAGCTGGGACGTGCCCGCCCGGCCCGCGCTGCCCACCCGCCGTGCCATGCCGCGGGCCGGAAGGCGGTGGGGGGGGGGGAGGTCGGGGCCCCTCTGCACACCCCGCACCCCCAGATCGAGCCCCGATCTGCTCTCGCCTGCGCTCCCCCACGGCCCCACCTCCAGCCTACCGTCCGAGCTTGGAAATTTTTGCCGCAGGTGGGCAAGTCCCCAGACGATCAGCCTGGAGAGTCACAGAATCATCTGTGATTCTCAAGCTAAGGGTGATCCTTTCACCCCCCCCCGCCCCGCTCTGTGTTTTAATCTCGAATTCGAGGATTTCCCTTACCGCCCCCTGATTTTCACCCCCGATTTAAATGGACTGTTGGGACCAGGCTCACTTTTTTTTTTTTTTAACACTGTTGCCTCCTCCCCTCCCCCAGCCAACCTTCTCCTTCAGTCCGGCCGCCCCAGGGAAGGATAGCAGTGGAGGAGTAAGGGAAACCTGCTGGTCTGCTTTGGGCAAGTCCCCAGACGATCTGCCTGGAGGGTGCCTCAGCTGCCGTAATCACGCTGGCACCGACTCCTCGTATTTTTGTTGCCAGCGATCCAGGACAAATGTTCTTACCCACGCAAATGAAAGTGGTCCAAATAATTTTTGGAGTACATATTTTTCGTCTTCTATCTTGGTCCCAGCCTTAACATCCAGCTGATGTTTACTGAGATATCAGTATGCTGATAAACCCCTTTTAATTACTGCTAAGATCAATAAAACAGCAGATGTATATTCAGTGGATAAAGAAATTCTAAAGAAATTGGGTTTTTTTTAAAGGGGGGTTGTGGAGGGAAATCAGTGTAGAAAGGGGAAAGAGGTAAATAGGTAAAAGGAGTGAGAAACAAAGAATATGGGTAACGTTTAAAAGTGGAATTCCAGGAACATATAATAATAAACATTAAAATATACTCAACTACTGTGACTGTTTTTATATGAAACCATTCCATCCATGAACTTTTATTACTGTAATTTCAAGAGGAACAAATAGAGCAGGTATACAAAATATACTAAAATAATTGAGGAATATTTCCTCTTTTAAAACAAAGTATTATCCAAAAGAATACTCATTCAAAAGAAATTTCTGGTATCCATATAGCACATATATGACCCACCTGTGTGTTCATACCTTCATTATAATTTCCCTGGAATGGGCAAAGTTTTTGAGTGGGAGATGAAGTTTTAAAAATTATCCCTGATGTCTGAGAGTATACAAATCAAATTTTTTGTGTATACAGTAACAGATATGATGAATCCATATAAGTGTTCACAGTTGTTTTTTAGGTGCTTTGTTTTTAACGTTAATCAGTATTCATGAGACCATTTTAGTCAGTTTTGGGCCACCACCTGGTGGTGCTCAGGGGCTATTCCTGACTCTGGACCTAGTGACCTAGTGGTCATTCCTGCGGGTTCTCAGGGGACCATACATGGTGCCAAGATCTGGAAAAGGCCAAAAGCTTTAAGCCCTGGACTATCCCTCCTGCCATGTACAGTTTATT
Organism: Sorex araneus; assembly: GCF_027595985.1. Taxonomy (NCBI): domain Eukaryota; kingdom Metazoa; phylum Chordata; class Mammalia; order Eulipotyphla; family Soricidae; genus Sorex; species Sorex araneus. Next base: position 318,917,461 of record NC_073302.1, on the reverse strand, counting down.
CTTACATTTTATAAGTCAAAGAAAAGGAGATAGCGAGAACCTTTTTGACAGATAATGACTTTTGTGTGCTTAGGTGAAAACATCAAAAGAAGTTATCTTCTTGATTTTGTCTCTTCTTTTTCATTAAAAAAAGAGTGTAACTGATTTCTCTTCTAAAAGATCTATTCATACTCATTTCACTGTGTTCCTCCAGTTATACCCTACAAATCCAGGTTTTTTTAAAAAAAAATAAAGCTTGTTATCATCAACAATCATATCTGTATTTTTTTAAATCATTTATATGATAGGCAGTATGTGCTAAGAGCTTTGTATACATTTTCCAACTTAAACTCAGAGCTGACACTGATAATAACCAATTGAGCACTTTCTGGGTGAGTGTGTCAGCTACTTGTCTAAGCACTGGACTTGCTTCTTTTAATAATCTTTACAATACTGATCTGTGTGCTTTCCATCTACATACACATGTGGACACCAAGGCACCAAACTCAAAATAACTTGCTCAGCATTACAAAGTTATGTCATTTAGTTACTGTCATTTAGTCAACCGATATTACAGAGGACGAAAATCAGAACTGCCTTTCTTTTTCTTTGTCAGAATAGTTGTCATCTTAGTCAGCCTCCTGACAAATGCTAACTTGAATCACTAAAGTGAAAAGTGGTCTGACTTAATTGAAAGTCCTAGCCTGTAACTTAGACCGCAATTCTTCCAACACAGAATTATTGGTTCATAAAAGAATGCAGAGTTGGAGAAATACACAGTGGTGATTAGAATGTCTTCTTTTTTAAAATTATTTTTTATTGAATCACTGTGAAATAAAGCTACAAAGTTTTCATATTTGATCCATCACCAAACCCCCGTATACCCCACTCCCACTCCCCCTCTGCCTGTGTGGCAGACATTTTTCACTTTACTCTTTCCTTACTTTGATTACATTCAATTTTCAACAGGAATCTCACTATGATTATTTGAAGGTTTTCCTCCAACAGTCAGACATGCTAGATGGTATCAATAGATTGTATGTTTTCATTTTTCAGAAAACTTTGCTGAATTGGAGATGTCCCAGTCCCGCATCCCGGAGCCATGTTAGTTGCTGCTCAGTGTCGCTGGGGCTCCATCTGAAGAAGGCGTGCTGGCTAAACCTCCTCCGTCTGGTTCCCCGGTGTTGCTGGCCCGGTCTGGGGTCCAGAGCATTCTCCGGCCTGCGTGGCTTACCGGAACGCCCGGATTCTTCTCTAGAATGTCTTCGTAAAGCATCTGCCTTCCTGCTACTCAATCAGCAATTGGTATTTTGTACATTAAGTGAGTACTAGTTGGGCCCATGACCCATGCAAAAATTTTAAGTGCTGAAAGGTTAAGATAAAGAATACAAAGGGAAACTGGGATCTAGAAACACAAAAGATGAGGCCTTGAGTCAAGTTTGTAGAATCCACAAGCCTAAAATGAGACCTACCAGGTCTAAGGGTTAAAGTGCAAACTAAACAGAGACAACGCCTTGGATTCCTTCTAGCCAGCACACTCTGACAGGCTACAAGTGAAGGTTTGACGAGCTATCTGCATAATCTCTCACGTACAGGATTTCTGTCCTCCTTAAGGTATGATAAAAAGAACATTTAAAAGGGGCCAGAATGGACCGGAGAGATAGTGTGAAAAGCTGTTGCTATATGCAGGAGGCCTGGGTTTGATTTCCAGTCCTTCATGGGTTCCCAGCACCACCAAGAGTGATTACCCAAATACAGGACGGGAAAAGACACCAACATCAATGGTGTGGCCCCAAATCTGATGGAGGTAGCAGGCAGGCAAGACCAAGAATATGGCTCAGCAGTAAAGCATATGCTAGGAATTTTATAGAATTGCACTGTCGCACTGTTGTCCCGTTGTTCATCAATTTGCTCGAGCGGACACCAGTAACATCTCCATTGTGAGACTTGTTGTTACTGGTTTTGGCATATTGAATACAATACGAGGAGCTTGCCAGGCTCTGCCGTGTGGGCAGGATACTCTCAGTAGCTTGCCGGGCTCTCAGGGAGGAGTGGAGGAATCAAACCTGGGTCGGCTGCATGCAAGGCAAAAGCCCTACCTGCTGTGCTACCGCTCCAGCCCTAGGAAATATTCAAACGAGAATTTTGAAGGCCGAAGTGGAGAAGGGTTCCATGTGAACAGGAATTTTATATGTGACCTACATTTGATTCCTAACACAAACAAAAGCAATTTTTTTAATAAAAGGGAAAAAAGAAATAACTAGGACCTGAGAGATACTTCAGGAGTTAAATTTTTGCCTTGCATGTGGTCACCCCATTTCAATCCCCAGAATTGCATGGTTCCCCCCAAGCACCACCAGGAACAACCCCTGAGCACATTCAGGAGTAGATCCTGAGCACCACCAAGTATAATCCAAACCCTTTCCCCCATAAGGAATGATACTACTAAATGATACTACTAAATCTAATACTGATAACCAAAGTATTAGATAGTGTTAAGTAGGTTTATCATACCCAATCTCTGTCTAAATGTATGATGTATCCTCTCCTTCATAATTTATTAAATTTTCTCCTTAAACTCACTGACTACCTAAGAATTAACCAAAGGATTAAAAAAGAAAGACACAATGTTTATACTTGACAAATTGGTGAAAATTGTAAATAAGACATTAACATGAGTCATGCAACCTAGATATCACAGCCTGGAGATACCTCAAAGGCTAGAGCACATGCAAAAGCATGCCAGAGGCCTGGATCTCATCTCCGATATTGCATGGTCCCTGAGCCCTGCTGAGGGTAACTCCCAAGCACAGGGCCAGGAATAGCCCCCGAACTCGGCCATGAGGTGGAGTTACCCTAAACAAATAAAAATAAAGGCCTAATCAAGTACAAACTGAACAGAGACAATGCCTTGTGTTCCTATAACAGAATAAATTTATATTAAATAAATTTAAATAAATGGAGTAGTCTACTTTCTTCTGCTCATTTACTGGAATATCTTCACAGCTTGGTCAACCCCTGCATCACTATTTTTCTCAATGTTCAAGCAGATAAATACATGTCTGATCAAACCTTAAACAAGAAGTCTTATTTTCTTTCATTTTTTTTGGGGGGGTCACACCTGGCGATGCACAGGAGTTACTCCTGGTTGTGCACTCAGGAATTACACCTGGCGGTGCTCAGGGGACCATATGGGATGCTGGGATTCGAACCAGGGTCAGCCACGTGCAAGGCAAATGCACTACCCACTGTGCTATCACTCCAACCCCAAGAAGTCTTATTTTCAAAGCAGATAATATTAAAGTGCAACGAAATGCACTGCAGGATTTCTGAGAAAATGAATCTCAACAAAATTTTAGAAAACCTGTGTATATATAGTATGTATTTTAGTGTTTCATATTAGTCTAAATGTTCATATTAGTAAACACTCGGGCAGAAGTTCCTTGTATTTATTAATCTTTAAAAAACCAGAATTACACAAGAAAATACTGTAAGTTAAATGAACTGATAGTAAGGTAATGAATAACAGTAAAGGGCCACTGGGTTTGATCACACGCACCACCTGGTCTCCCAGAGCACTGCTGAGAGCAATCTCCAGCACAGAGCTGGGAGTAGACCCAAACACTGAGCACCACTGGACATGACTCCAAATAAAAGCAAACAAAAACCTTAGGAAAATTTGCACTCTTGTAAACCAAACGTCCCTCAAATAAATATATCACTGGAGCAGTACACAAAATGAACAGTGGCCCTGATAACACCCTCTGTTCTATGACATAATTTGGGCCCTCAAACGGGGCCAGAATTGAGATGCACTCTGCACTCCTCACCTGTGGTGAGCCCTTTCAAAGGACCCTGTGTAACAGAAACTCAGGTGTGGTCTCTGTACCACTGAAGCTGCTTGCAGCTAGCCTGTCTTCATGGTTCTTACCCTACACTCCATTCTTTATCGCTAATTAAATTTAAGTGTGCTTACTTTGTTGTAAAGTGGAAAATACCAATAAAATTGTTTTCTAATTATGAGCAAAAAAACAGCAATAAAAATAATATCTCATAATTTGAATGGGAACAAACTTTCAGAAATCCTTTTTAAACACATGCCCATCATTGCAACTCTGTAAAGGATATGAGGTAAATACTAAAACATATGGTCATCATTGCAACTCTACAAAGGATATGAACTTAAGTATTACAATCCCATTTTGCAGATGAGGAAAATTAGTCTGAGAAAGATTAAATCACAAAGCTAGTTGGTTATGAACTCTAACCTTTAGGATTCTCTCTCACTATATAATCTCTCAAATACAATAGTTAAAATTAATACATTATCAAGGCTGGAGCTATAGCACAGCAGATAGAGTGTTTACCTTCCACATGGCCAACCCAGGTTCAATTCCCAGCATCTCATATGGTCCCCTGAGCATCGTCAGAAATAATTCCTGAGTTTATGAGCCAAGAGTAACCCCTGTGCATTGCTGGGTGTGACCCAAAAACAAACAAAATTAATACATTATTGAGAGACAAGATGATTTTTAAAAGCATACAGATCATGTTCTTGCAACAGCCAACACAAGAATAAGAACATCCATATATCGTTCACATTTAATAGACTTTAACTTCTATAGATAACATGTGACTCCTATTATTCTGTCATTAAGTCCAAAATGATTTAGTCAGGTACTTTGTCAGCAAATCATATAAAATAACTGTTCTTGAAGAGCTCACATTCACATTCTGGTGGGAGAAAAGGGGTCACTAGAGGGATGAAGTCGAGGCTTTAGGAAGAATAAAGCAATGTAATATATGTCAAATATAGGTATGAGAAAGTTTTATTGTGGCAAGAAAGAAGCTGCCTATTCTGTTGTGTGGGAAGTAAGGAAAAGGCAATGATACCTTCTCTGAATAAGTCATTTTACTTTCTCAACTGCCTCTACTTACTAAAACACTTGGATATTTTGAATTACCCCATTACTTACTCAAAAACTAAGAACTTTAGTTATATTTACTTTAAGGTTGGAATATGAACTTTATCTATTAATCTTACAAAGTTTCATCCAATAAAACTTGTTCCTTGGGTCAGAGAGATGCTTGATGGATTAAGCAAAAGACCTGAACCCACCTAATTCCCTGAGCACCACCAAGAGGAACCCCCAAACACAGATCTAGGAATAGTCTTGAACACTTCCAAATGAGACCTAAAAGAGAATAAAAACATAAACAGAAGACACTCTTTCTCTAAATTAAAATGGCTTTTTATTGATATACATCTATTCATAATAGAAAGTTCAATATAGATGAGAAAAGCCAGATATTTATGGAAAGTTTTTAACAGCTCTCAATAGACAACCACCTGTACTGTCTCAAGATGTTTATGAGTAAGCAAGAAACAATTTTTAAAGGGGACAGTGATAGGATATTATCTATATCTTTTCAGATAGATAGAGCCGATGAATTTGGAGAAGGACTTTCTCTCACCTCTGAATTTATGATATTCTGTGACCACAGCTATGCAGAGGCATATAGAAAAGAACTTTGTCCTGAGAGCTTATTAACATATTATTCCTTGGTACATCAATTTAAAGTAGACAATTAATGTAGTGCTCTTACAGTAACAGAAACCAGAGGAAAGGCAACACTTATACATTCATACCCAGAAAAAGAAGTAAAACTAAAGTGTAAGAAATACATTTGAGGTGGGGAAGAGATAGGGTGTTTGGTTTTCAGGTCATACCCATCAGTGCTCAGGTCAGGGCTTACTCTTGGCTTCTTCTGCTTGAGGGATCATAAGTAATCCTGGGGAATTGACCTCGGGTCGGCTACATGCAAGGTAAGCAACCCACCCACTATACTCTCTCCAGTCCTTAGTTTTTGTTTTGTTTTGTTTTGCTTTTTTAATCATGGTAAAAGCATACCTCTGCCCACCCTATTCCCTGAAAGCTGACGTAAGGTCAGGCATCGAGGTTCTGGATTGTACTCAGGAGTGCCATTTTGCTCCCCAGGTCAGAATTACACCCAACCTGTGCATTTCTTCACTTCTTCTTATCTCACTGTGAATATACAAAGATATCCTATCCTATCTGTAGGTCAACAGACAACAACATACAAGAATAGCTCCAAACTGCAAAGGTTATAATGGTAAAGCAACATAAACCGCCCCCCCAGGCTTAGTGAGTAAAAATGCTAGCCTAGATAACTCAGCCAGTAATAATGAGCTATATAACCTCTCTAATGAGGAAGTTAGAATGAAATTGTTAAGGATGCATAAAAAGCTCAAAGAAACAATGGAACTCAGCACCAATAAAACATAAGAGGATAGGAGAGCAAAAATGAGAAAAATTCAATAAAAATGGCGGATCTGAAAAACTTGGTAGGTGAAATAATAAACTTACTGGAAGGCCTCAGTAGTAAAGAAACAACTGCTGATGACAGAATCAGTGAGCTCCAAGAGGAGATGCAGAAAATCTCCAGACAATAACTGAAGATGGAAAAGAGCCTCAAAATAAACCAACAGATGACAAGTGAACTTTGGGATGAATTCAAGAGGAACAATGTAAGAATCATTGGGATACCAGAGGGGCACAAAGACAAACCTGATGAAGAAGCAACCATCAAAGTTATCATTTGCTGAATAATTCCCAGAGCTGAAGAGTGATTGCACCCAGATCCAGATGGCCCAAGAGTACCAGCTAAAAGAAATCCACATAAAAATACTCAAAGACATGTCTTAATCAGAATGACAAAAATCACAGATAGAGTTAGAATACTGAAAGCAGCTAGATCAAAGAAGGAAATTATATACAAAGGAGCATCCCTGAGATTTACAGCGGACCTATCAGATGAAACCTTCTAGGCTTGAAGACAGCTATGGGACATAGTGAAAAAAATGTCAATGAAATGAATGCCTCACCAAGAATGCTTTATCCAGCTAGACTCTCATTCAAATTTGAAGGAACAATACACAACTTCATAAATAAACAACAACGCAGGAACTTGATAGACTCAAAACCATTATTATAAGAATTGAATGGGATAGCACTTTAAAATAAGACAAGCCACACAAACACACCAAACTCCTGTAGAAAGGAGGCACAAAAACCCATAACAATAACCTCTGTCAATGTCAATAGGCTAAATGCACCAATCAAGAGACACAGAGTAACAGAATGGATTCGAAAATTGAAACCAATACTCTGCTGCTGTAAGAAACATATTTAAACAGTCAGAGCAAACACAGACTCAAAGTTAAGGGCTGGAAAACAATTCTTCAAACAAAACAATCCCTTCAAAAAGTCAAGAGTGGCCATACTACTATCAGACCACATAGACTTCAGGCTGAAGGTTATAAGAGACAGTGAAGGTCATTTGTTAATGATCAAGGGATCTGTGTATCATAAAGAACTCACACTCCTAAAAGTATAAGCGACTAATGAGGGACCAGCAAAATACTTAAAACAACTGCTAGTAGGTTTGAAGAAGGACATTGATAACAACACAATTGTAGTTGAAGATTTCAACACTGCTTTGTCACCTCTTGATAAATCAACTAAACTAAAGCCTAGCAAGGAAATACTTTATTTGAGGGAAGAAAGGTGTGTGGGGGGGTTAGTAGATCTACGTTTAGGACCTTTCATCCACAAAAGGCTGAATACATATTCTTTTCCAATGCACATGACACATTCTCCAAGACAAACTGTATGCTGGGACACAAAAAAGAAACACCTTCACAAAATCAAAAGCATAGAAATAATATCATTTATCTTCTCAGACCATAATGCATTGAAAGTAGACATTAATCACAAATAGAAATGGAGAAACAACTCAAACACCTGGAAATTAAATAGTTCATTATTGAACAACCAGTGAGTAAGAGAGGAAGTCAAAGATGAAATTAAAAGATTCATGGAAACAAACAATAATGAGGACACAAGCTAACAGAATCTGTGGGATACAGCAATAGTGGTGTTAAGAGGAAAGCTCATTGCTATGCAAGCATTTATCAGAAAGGAAGAAAGGACCCACATAAGTAATTTGACAGAACAGCTTTACAAACTAGAAAATGGCCAACAAAAATTAGTCCAAATCAGGCAGAAGGAAGGAAATAATAAATCTTAAGCAGAAATTGATGAACTAGAATCCCCTCCAAAAAAAAAATCCAAAAGATCAGTGAAACCAAGAGCTGGTTCTTGAAGAAAATAAACAAGATCTATAAACTACTAGTAAGACTCACAAAGAAAGAGAGAACCAACACTAATAAATCAAATCAGGGGCTGGAGTGATAGCACAGCAGGTAGAGCATTTGCTTTGCACGCAGCTCTACCCAGGTTCGATTCCCAGAATCCCATATGGTCCTCTGAGCACCGCCAGGAGTAATTCCTGAGTGCAGAGCCAGGAGTAACCCCTGTGCATCGCCGGGTGTGACCCAAAAAGCAAAAAACAAACAAACAAAAACAAAAACAAAAAACAAATCAGAAATGAAAGAGAAGACATCATAGCAGAAAACACAGAAATTCAAAGTAATCCATGATTACTTTGAGAATTTTTATGCCATGAAAACTTAGGGTGTAGGATAACCTTGGGTTTGTCCTTTCAGCCTTGCTGCAGGGAACTTAGTTTACCTTAAAACAATGTCCTTTCTGTATGGACACAGGAAGACAGTTAATATTAAGCTTTGTGACTTGGGAGTTGATGGAACTCCAATAATATTTACTCCTGAGCATCTGCTTTCTTGACTCAGTTGCCGTTAGTTCCTAGCACCCCAAAAGCATGGTCCCAACAAGGGACAGAATGGATCCACGGCAAGCTGTGAGCTACCCTGGCATCGAAATGGGCTAGGCCAAAGCGCCACAACACTCAACTATAAAATGAGAGCATGGTCATAGACAAATGCTGTCATGATCTAAAAGTAACAATGAGACTAGAGCCCTGCTGGGGTTAGGAAGACTAACCTGACCTGAGGACTGTGGTCTAGAAAATACAGTGAGATGCCCTCAGAAAGAACCAAACTTAAAGTTTGATATATCTCTCACTGTGCTTGTACAGAACAACATTGTTAGAAATATTTGAAGTAGATTTACTACAACTATTTAAGTGGATTACTAGCTGAGGAAGGAAAAAAGGGACACACTCTGACACACCTTTGTTTGGTCCCCACCCTTGAGCGGATCTCCTAGTAATTTGGAGTATTCTCTTTACATGAGATTTTTGTTATTCTCCTGGAGGAGTTGTCTTACCCCTCTTTGTTGATTTGTTAATGTCAACCCACCTTTGTATCACCACCCTATGCGTTTGCTATGTAAACTAAGACTGTGGGGGAAGAGAAGGAGACAGCAGGGAGAGAAGAGGCAGCAGGACACAGACAGAAGAAGACACAGCAAGGAGAGGACAGAGGCAAGACAGAAGCAAGGAGAAGACACAGGAGAAGAAACAGCAGAGAAGACAGAAGTGAGAGAGAAGACACAGAAGCAGAGACAGAGAGAGTTCGGAAGAGACCAGAGAGACTACAGAGACAGAGATAGAGAGACAGACAGAAGAGAGCACATCAGCACACACAGAAGCAGAGCACAAGGAGGAGCCATCTCGATCTGGTCCATACACAGTGGCTCAAGAGCACCAAACACAAGAGAATGAGGGAGAGAGAGAGAGAGAGAGAGAGAGAGAGAGAGAGAGAGAGAGAGAAAGAGAGAGAGAGAGAACCACCTGAGAGCAGCCCACAAACAACACAACAACAACACACATCGCATCTCCCCCTCCAGCGAGCACATACACGTCTTTGTAATTTTTACATTAGGGAAAAATGAATGAATTTCTGGACTCCTATAGCCTCCGAAGACTGAACCAAGAAGATTTGGAATACCTAAATACACCTATCATTATTGAGAAAATTGAAATGGTAATCAAAAGTCTTCCCCAAAACAAAAGCCCAGGCCAAGATGGATTCACCAGCAAATTCTTTCAGACCTTTAAAGAGGACCTACTTCCAATCCTTTTCAGGCGTTTCCAGGAAATTGAGAAAACAAAAACACTTCTATGAAACAAAGATCACCCTGATACCAAAAGCAGAAGAGATACCATGCAAAAAAGAGAGAGAGAGAGAGAGAGAGAATCAGAGGCCAATATCCCTGATTAACACAACTGCAAAAATCCTCAACAAAATATTAGCAAACAGAATCTAACAGTTCATAAGAAAGATCATACACCATGACAAAGTAGGATTCCTCCCATGAGTGCAAGGATAGTTTAACGTACGGAAGTCAATCAACATAATACACCATATAAATAAAAGAAAAAATGAAAACCATATGATCACATCAATAAATGCAGAGAAAGCATTTGACAAATTCCGGCACACATTCATCACAAAAACTCAACAAAATAGAAATCGAAGGAACTTTCCTCAGTATAGACATAGCCTTCTACCAGAAGCCCACAACAAACATTACTCCTAATGGGAAAAACTAAAAGCCTTCCTCTAAAATTAGACACAAAACAGGTTGCCCATTCTTGCCACGTCTGTTAAATATAGTACTGGAAGTACTTGCCATAACAATAAGGCAAAAAAAATATATCAAGGGCATCCAGATAGGAAAAGAAGAACTCTCACTATTTGCAAATACTAAATATTTAGTAAGCTTCTATACTTATAAAATACTAAGAGCTCTAAAAAATCGCCTAGAACAATAGATTTGTATTAGAAAGTGGCAGCTATAAAATTAATATGCAAAATACATGACTTTACTATATGCAAATAATAAAATAGAAGAAAGATATATTTTTAAAAACCCATTCACAATTGTGCCTTGGAATTAATTTAACTAAAGAGATGAAAGACCTACACAAAGAAAATTACAAAACAATACACTTCAAGAAATAAAAGAGCACATGAGGAAATGGAAATACATCCCCTGTTCATGGATGGGAAGGATTAATATCATCAAAATGGCAAGGATAAAAAAGAGTAAACTGCAGATTCCTTCAGGTCTTGGGCTGGGCTTAATCTCTGATTATTCCTGGGAATGGCAGGTTCAAATCACGAAAGCAGCGAGGAGAACTTTTTTGAGGAAGATTTATACGAGGAGGATGTAGCTCTCACATTGGTTCCAGTTGAAGACAAACCTAATGAAGAACATCAAGTGTCTCCTAATGAAGAACAAAATGTTTCTTCAACTGCAGAAGAAAATCCTAGAAAACCCAGGAAAGCTTCCCCAATCCTCCCCCTGCCAACCATTTTGCCTCCAGTTGATCAAGTGCATTGGGATACTTTGCGGAACTGGTGCCATCAGCTTAGTATAAGTACTGATGGCCAGAAAATGGAAGTTTATGAGAGGATCCTAAAGCGTGCTTATCGTGGAAGTAACCAGACTATCCCTAAAACAGCACAGGAGGCCAGGTTGCAGTCACGTTCAAGTAAATGCAAGGCGGACGCCAAGAAGGGAATTCTTTGTAAAAGCCAGAAGATGAGCGAGAATGAAAGGGAGATGAATATAGTTGAAGTGGTCACTTCAGCTCAGGAAGCCATACTGGCAGCATGGGCAAGAATTGCTGCAAGAAGAGTTCAGCCTAAAGCTGCAAACTCACAGCGAATTCCTCCTTCTGTGGAGACCGAGACTTTCCTGCCTCAAGCCTCTGGACTCAGGTGGTGTGTGGTCCACGGCAGACCCCTCTCAGCAGAGACAGAGGGTTGGGTGCGCCTACAGTTCCATGGAGGTCAGACCTGGGTACCTGCCACTTCCAAAAGGATGATTTCTCTTTTCCTGTTACCAGCCTGTACTTTCTCGTTCCCAGACCTAGAAGATAATATGCTGTGCCCCGAATGTGCTGCAAGGAATAAGAAGCTGATGAAAAAATTCATTGCACCCAGAAAGAAGAAACGTTTTTTGAAGACAGCTACATCATTCCTTTCGGGGTTGGGCAGTGAATAACTAGTGGATAAAACACACCAAATTTGATGTGCATTTTAAAGATTGTAACACTGTATTCTAAGTTGTCCTTATTACAGATATGAATGTCAGGGGGTCTATAACTGAGAATATCAAAAGTGAGTTCTACCGCTGCTTCAAATATTTAGAGATGTGATAGAGTATAATTTTGTTTTAATGAATAAAGTTTATTTTGGGGGGGGTGCAGAAAGATACTACAGTAGTTTAGGTGCTTGCCTTGCATGCGGCTGACTCTGTTTCAAAATCTGATATACTATGTGGTCTCCTGAGTCCTACCAGGAGTGACCCCTAAGTGCAGAGCCAGGAGTAAATTGAGCACAACTGGTTGTGGCTCCAAAACAAAACAAAGTTTATTTTTAAACAGGTTTAGGTTTTCAGAAAAACTAAAAGTAGAATTCTCATCCACTCCCCCACTGTCAGCTTCTTGTACTATAGTAGTACATTTGCTGAACCTAAGACTCGCCGAGGGGTGCGAGCACTCAAGGGCTCTCCGGGTGGCTCTGTCTCACCACCCACGTTCGGTGCCCCGGAACCGCAGTGTGTGCTGTCGGTCGAGGGCAGGCAACGGAAGGAAGAAGGCCAAACTGGTTGCTCGATTAGTTTATTTCATTCTCTCTCCCTGCTTCTCTCCCAGCTCTCGGTCTCTCTCTGGATCTGTGGATCTGGCCCCCGTGGATCTGGCCCCCCAACTCACTCTTACAGCCTAGTTAAATCTCCATCGCATGCAGGGGGGTGGGGTGTACACATAGGTGTGGTCACCATCAATAGGGTAAGGTCCTTTCCCTTAGGAGATGCTTCTCCTAGGACTTAATTCTCTTTCAGCAGGAGGATCCACCCAAGGGCAGAGTCCCATGAATGTGTTTCTCTTCTCCTCAGCCAGCAAACATATAAGAATTCATAATATTAATTATTTTGTATGGACACAATAAGAGATGCATTAAAGCTTATAGAATTGCTCTCCTGGGGCCATCTCAATCTCAGACTACAGTGCTCAGGCCAGATCAGTTTTTCCTATCCCTGGCAGGGTCCTAGTCTCATAATTATTATTGGATCATGACAGCATTTGTCCATGATCAAGCTCTTAACTTATAGTTAAGCATTAGGCACTTTGGCCAGGCCCATCTCGATGCCAGGGTAGCACACAACTCACCGCTTGCCCTGGGTCCTTTTCGTCCCACGTCAGGGACCCTACTTTGGGGTGCTAGGAACTGAGGGCAACTGAGGCTTAAGTGGAGAAAGCAGATGCCCGGGAGGGAATAATATTCGAGGCCAATTAATTCCCAAGTTATAAAAACATAATATTGTCTTCTTGTGTCTATACAAAACAGACATAGCTTTAAAGTAAATTATTCAAAAGGCACAAGAGGAGGAGAAAGGCAATATTAACTTATATAATATAAATCCAGTACCCTAGGAAGGTCTGACCTTGCAAATTAGCAGAGTCAGATTAAGGGAAAGCCGAGGATTAACTCTTTTGGGGAAGAGAGCATGGAGAAGTGATTATAGCTAAACAAAGGGATGGGAGAGATTCGGGAACACCTTGATGGGTGTGACTGGGGTAAGCCTAAACTCCCGGTAAAACCGGGACAAGCAACTTGTGGCAAGGAGGGAAAGGACAGAGTAATGTCATCCTACAACCTGGACTCATTATCACCCAAATTCCATAATTGCATATTTGGGGTCCTCTTTCTGTTGTACATTGTATGGGTTTTGACAATGTCTCATGACTTGTATCAGGCATTATAGTATCATATAAAGGATTTTCACTACTGAAAAAAAAAGCCAATACCCTCCAAAGCATTGTACAGGTTTAAAACAAACCCTATAAGGATACTTGTGCCTTTTTTTTTTTTTTTTTGCTTTTTGGATCACACCCAGCAATGCTCAGGGGTTACTCCTGGCTCTTCACTCAGGAATTACTCCTGGCGGTGCTGGGGAACCATATGGGATGATGGGATGCCGGGGAACGAACCTGGGTTGACTGCATGCAAGGCAAACACCCTACCCACTGTGCTCTCGCTCCAGCCCTTACTTGTGCCATTTTTTTAAGAGATAGATCAAACACTCCTGAAATTCATATGGCACAACAACACTGCCCTCCTATCCCCCCACCTCCCTCCAAATAGCTAAAGCAGTCTTTAAGAAAAATAAAATGGAAGACATCACTTACCCCAACTTCAATCTGTGCTACAAAATGGTTGTAATTAAATACAGCAAGGTATGAGGGTACAGTGCCGCCATCAGGTCAACCTGTACCTGCAGGGCAAGTACATCAGCAGCCTGATGGTGCCTTCAGGCTTCCTGAATCCCCAAAATTTTCACTGTGCCTTTGGCCAGACCCCAACAACTTGGTTCCAAGTTTACCAAGGAATTAAATGGCCAAAAGTTTAGGTTTGTGGGAGCCATGCCCACAAACCACCTTGGGCTTAGCTATACAAGTCATTTATTGGCCTTATTTCAAAGACCCACCCATAGATAAATCTCAAAAGAGATCAAACGTCACAGTTAATCTTGGACCCACACATGGCTGAACAGACTGGAGTAAATTGGAGGAGGGCAGGTTGGCCTGCACCTGCCCAAGCAGAGCCCCCAGCAGCCGCTTGCTTCCACAATCCAAAATCGCCCCCATACTTCCGGTCTGGAGTGATAGCACAGTGGGTATGGCGTTTGCCTTGCATGCAGCCGACCCAGGTTCAATTCTTTTGTTTCTCTCAGGGAGCCTGGCAAGCTACCTAGGGTATCCCACCCACATGGCAGAGCCTGGCAAGCTACCCTTGGTGTATTCAATATGCTAAAAAACGGTAACAACAAGTCTCACAATGGAGACATTACTGGTGCCTGCTTGAGCAAATCAATGAGCAACAGGATAAGTAACAGTGACAGCGATATCCCCAGTCTGACTCCACTGTCTCGAGATGGGATAGACCTCACCAAGATATAATCTGCTGAAAAATTTGGGTATGCGGGTTTTATAACTGAAATCTCCAGGCTTTCATAGAGTTGGGGGTGGCCTACCTTCCCCCATTTCCCAATACACTTGGAAGCACTGGCAGTCACTCCCATGAACCAACTCCAGCACCACACTGTAAACTCTATTACTGGCCTTGCTTCAGAGACCCATAAATAAATCTAGAAAGAGATCAAAAGCCAGAGACACATCAGCAAGTACCAGAAGACACCACAGAACTGGAGATCTCTCTGGGCCCCATACCAAGCCAATTTCACCAGAGCACCCCAGATGAAGCAGACGCAGTGTCCCTGCCTAATTCCAGATGGAATCCCGACAACCAAGAGCTTCCACAAGCAAGGCCCAGGTTTGCAGGTTCCAGGATTAAATCTCCATGCCACATGGCGGCAGAGATGCTGGGCTGTTCCTCCCCGGCTCCCCACCCGCTATTTGGCCTGGCTGTTAGCCCACATTGTGCTTCCAGGTGCCACCTTAGTGCACCAACAGCCCTGGTCCAGAGACACAACAGGAAGTCCCGAAAGACACCACAGAGCCAGAGATCTCTCTGGACCCCATACCGAGCCATTTTCACCAGGGCACCCCAGACAGAGCAGGTATATTCTCCCTGACTACTCCAGATGGAATCCTGGTGACCAAGAGCTTCCACAAGCAAGGCCCAGGTATGCAGGTTCCAGGATTAAATCTCCATGCCACATGGCAGCAGAGGCTGTCCCTCCCCATTTCCCTGCCCGCTTGTTGACCTGGCTGTTACACCCATAATGTGCCTCCATGTGTCACCTTAGCACACCAACAGCGCTGGTCCAGAGACGCCCAATTGAATGGATTAGTGCCCTACAG
Source organism: Sorex araneus (assembly GCF_027595985.1). Taxonomy (NCBI): domain Eukaryota; kingdom Metazoa; phylum Chordata; class Mammalia; order Eulipotyphla; family Soricidae; genus Sorex; species Sorex araneus. The sequence goes on along the minus strand of NC_073302.1, from coordinate 318,901,741 downwards.
AAATGTCTCTTTAACCCAACCATTTACAATCTATGATTCCAGAAGGGCAAGACTACGGTACCCAAGATATTCAAAATGAGCAATGGACAATAAATTATCTAGCATCTGGCCCTGGCAGGAAGGCTTGAATGGTGGTGGAAAAATTCGAGCAAAACATAATGCCCAAAAGTAGAGAGAGAGTATTGGGGAAATTGCCTGCCATGGAGGTAGGGTGAGAATTGGGATGGGGGAGTGGATATACTGGGGACACTGGTGGTAGAAAGTGTGCACTGGTGGAAGGATAGGTGTTCAATTATTGTACGGCTGAATCTCAAACATGAAAGCTTTGTAACTGTAGCTCACGGTGATTCAATTTATAAAAAAAAAAGTAATGTGGAGTTCATGCCCAATTCAATCAGCTTATCAATGGCTGAATAAAAAGCAGTACTCCTACATTTAAAAAAATAAAATTAAAAAATAAAACAACAAGGTATTGAAACAAAGAACGACCCTCAGATAAGTGGAATGGACTTGAATATCCTGAGACAGATCATCAGGTGTATAATCAGTTCATCTTTGATAAAGGAAGAAAAAATATAAAGCAGAGCAAGGAAATCCTCTTCAACAAGTGGTGTTTTGAAAACTCGTCAGCTACATGCAAAAGAAGAAAATAAATTAGAATTCCTAGAGAGTGCGGCCACAAGAATGGCCACACAACTTTATATTGTATCCATTACAAGCAATACAAAACACATTGTCTAGCATCACCTTTGGGGCAGGTATGAGGGGTGGTGGTCTTGAAATATCTAAGGTAACTAAAGTAGAGAAAGAGAGTATTGTTCAAACTGTCTGCCACATAGACAGGGGGAGGTGTGGAATTGGGCGGGGGGATACTGGGGATTTTGGTGGTGGAAAACATGCACTAGTGAAGAGATGGGTGTTTGATGACTGTATGATTGAAGCTCAAACATGAAAGTTTTGTTACTCTATCTCACAGTAAATCAAAAGAGAAAAAGAAAGGAAGAAAGAAAAGAGAGAGAAAGAAAGAAAGAAAGAAAGAAAGAAAGAAAGAAAGAAAGAAAGAAAGAAAGAAGGAAGGAAGGAAGGAAGGAAGGAAGGAAGGAAGGAAGGAAGGAAGGAAGGAAGGAAGGAAGGAAGGAAGGAAGGAAGGAAGGAAGGAGAAATACAAATGGCCAAAAGGCACATGAAAAAGTTCTCTACATCACTAATTATTAAGGAGATTCAAATCAAAACAACAACGAGATATCATTTCACACCACAGAGACTGGCACACATCCAAAAGAACACAGATGAGGGGAGAAAGGCACTCTCATTCATTGTTGGTGGGGATGCCAACTGGTCCAGTCTTTATGGAAAACAATATGGACATTCTTCAAAAAACTAGAAATAGAACTTCCATACGACCCAATAATACTGCTCTTGGGAATATATCCTAGTGGTCCCAAAACACAATGCAGAAAAGCCATGTATACTCCTAGGTTCATTGTAGCACTGTTCGCATGTTCACTGTAGCCAGAATCTGCAAACAACCCCAGTGCCTGAGAACAGATGAGTGGATAATGAAATTATGGTACATCTACACAATGAAACACTACATGGCTACTAGGAAAACTGAAGTCATGACATTTGCATATACTTAGATGGAACTGGAGGGCACCATGCTGAGTGAAATCAGTCAGAGAGAAAAACAAGCACTTAATGATTAAACTCATTTGTGGGATGTAAAAACAATACATAGTATGTGAATAATACTCAAAGACAGTAGAAACAAGGGGCCAGGAGGGCTGGTCCATGGTAGAAGGATGCTGCTAATCCGGAGAAGAGTGCAGTTTGGACAGAGAAGGGACCACTATGATAATGATAGTTGGAATGATAGCTCTGGACACAAGCTGAGGCTGAAAGGATGTAAAGAGATAGGCATCATACCCTTTCAGTAACACTGTTGAAAACCACAGTACCAAAAAGGAAAGTAAGAAGGAAGCACGGAGCAGCAGAGATGGCCCCGGGACTTTGCAATAGGCCTTCTCTGCTAGGCCGCTCCAGACCGGGGCAAGTGCCATCCCACCGCCTGCTCTCTAAGAGCTCCAGCGGTTGCCATTTTCTAGAAGCCAGCAAGAAGCACCAGCTCCTATGTGGCCACGATCCAGAGACACACATAGGAATCTCAGACCTGAGCAACCTGTGGCAGCAATTTCTTCAGATTCTAATTATTAAAATCTTAGAAACCCTAAAGACATTATATTATATCCATAACAAGCAATACAAAACACATTGTCTAACAATTATATTTTGGGCAGATATGAGGGGAAGTAGGACTGGTCTTGAAATATTAAATTTAACTAAAGTAGAGAAAGAATACCTTGCAAATTGTCTGCCACACAAGCAGGAGAATTTCTGGAATGGGGGCGGGGAATACTGGGGATTTTGATGGTGGAAAATGTGCACTGGTGAAGGGATGGGTGTTGAATGACCATATGATCGAAGTTCAAACATGAAATTTTTGTTACTGTATCTCAAGGTGAATTAACACAAATTTTTAAAAAATAAATAAAAAAGAAGGAAGGGGCGAGGGTGGTGAGAAAAAAGTGTCCCAGATAGAGGCAGGCTGCCCTGGTGGGGCAGGGGGAGGAGGGCAGGAGGGAAATTGGAGACATTGGTGGTGGGAAATGTGCACTGGTGAAGGTATGGGTGTTGGAACACTGTATGATTGAGAGTCAATCATAAACAACTCTGTAACTGTGTACCTCATGATGATTCAATTAAAGATAAAAAGAAAAGAAAAAGAAAAAAACATACCTATGTTTTGTCCCTTTAAGTATACAGTCCAGTGTCATTAGTTAGATTCACATTGTTGTAAAACCATGGCTTTCACCTGTTCCCAGGATACTCTTAACTGCCCATACTGAATTCTGCCCACCAAACAATGACACTATATGTTTCCTCTCCCTCCACACCTTGCTAGTCTCAACATTCTATTTTCTGTTTCTTTGACTTGCCTAGTTAGGGACCCTATATAAGTGGAATAATCAGATTGTCATATGTTATCTAGCTTTTCACTTAGTATATCATCTTCAAGGCTTGTTCACTTTGTAGCATGTCAGTATTTAATTTTTCTATGGCTGCAATACCATTTCACTGTATGTCTGTATATGCCACCTTTTGTTTACCATTCACCTGTGGATAGTTCCTACCATTTAACATATTGTAACCCTGGTTGTAGAAATATCTGAGAATTATTTTCAATTCTTGCAACTATACCCAGAAGTTTCTAGGTCTATTTACCAGTTTCCCATATGGCTGCACCTAGATACATATATTTGTATATATATTTCCATGAGCATTACCCAAAGGTACAATATATTCCTCCATATTTTTGCCAACTCTGTGTTATTTTGTTTTACACAGAAATTATAATGGATCTAAAGTGCTATCTCATGATTAGATTTACATTTCCCCAGTGACAGAAGATCTTTTCATATACTTATTGATCATTTCTATGTCATTGCAACAGAAACATCTTTTCTACTAATGTCTATTTCTTTGTATCATAAACTAATGAACATAATGGCAACAACCATCTTTGGGAGACTATGCCAGTATAGTTTTATCAAGCAGATTTCGGTGAATTTCCTTTTTTGTCTACAAAAAGAACAAAGAATTGATTCTCTATACTTGCTAATTTCTCCCGAGGACTTCCTAAGGTGTAGCAAGAGAAAAAAAAGTAAGCCTGAATTTCTTTGTAGTTGCAAGTAAAAGGTATTTATTGCTTGTCTATTGTATGAGTTCCCTATTACTTCTTTCAAAAAGTACTATAGTCCATAATCTAAAAATAGCAAATGCATTCTTTTTCCTTTCTGGAGATCTGAACTCTAAAATCAGGACTGCATACCTCTTGAAGGCAGGTACCTCAAGAAAGAATCTGCTTTTTCTCTTTTTTAGTTTTCAAAAGTACCTGAATCCTTGGTTCACCAACCCTATTTACTTACATCACTCCAACTTCTTATTTTTTTTAACTAAAAAAAAATAACTTTTTTTGGTTTTGGAGCCACACCCAGCAGTGCTAGGTGGGGTGAGAAATTTCTGGATTTGTGTTACAAACCCCTGGGAGTGCTTGGGGGACCATATATGGAGCAGGGACTCAAACCAGGGTCCACTTGATACAAGGAATGTTCTTTAACCCCTATGCTATCTCTCTGGTCTCTCAAATTTTTTTTCATAAACTATTACCTCAGAAAAGTTTGACCTTATTAAAATAATCACCTTATTAATTTGTTTTCTTCCAGGTATGAGAAGATGGTTCAATGACTAAAGAACCTGCCTTGCAAGCAAGAGGCCAAGAACTTGAGCCCTGTGTTTGCCTGCATGCTTTGAGCACAATTCTGACTTCTCTGCTAGTGTGATCCCCAGAGCACAAGTGATTTCTGCCACATCAAAGAGTACCAAGACTAAAGGATACGTGCAACCCTGGTGCACACAATCGAAGAAAAAAAAAACAGTCCTGCAAGCTACACAGTTTGCAACATCCAGCAAACACCTGTGTGAGCAACAAAACTAAAGTGTATGACGCCCAGCAAGCACAAAGGCATGCACTGAAACTAAAACACCAGTCCCAGATGAGCACCCTGGGGGATGGTGTTCATGGTTCGATATGTGTATTATTTAGGGTTTGGGTTTTTTTTTTAATTGTTATTGTTCTTTCTGGGTCACACTTGGTGCACATTCCCTGACTCAGTGCTAGGGAATTCTGTAGTGGTAGGGTTATAACCTCTGATCTCTCTCACCAGATCTTGGTTTAAATGTAGGTTCTATCAGCTCTTGGTTACACATGCTTCAATCAGCTCTTAGAGTTACACATTTAAAAAATTATTGGGACTAGTGAGATAGTAAAGCAGGTAAGGTATTTGTCTAGCATGTCGCTGACCTGGTTTTCATCTCCAACATCCCATATGGTTGCTTGGGCCTGCCTGAGCCCAAACCAGTGTGGCTCCAAAGCAAACAAACAAAAGCTTTCCCCTTGCGATGAGAACTTTTAAAGATTTACGCTCATGGTGATTTTTCAAACATGCAATAGAACACTGTCAAGTCTACTCACATACATGACAACTTTTTGCTTCTCTAGTCACATTCATGACTACACATCTTTTTGCCTTCCCTTTTAGAAAGATCCTTCCGATTACAGTGAACCCACCTGGATAATCCATGTTCATTTTCCCATCTCAAAATCACATCACTAAAAAACTCTTTTGCCATAAAACCTGACCATATTCACAGGTACCGGGATAAAGAAGTAATCAAGCATCTTTAGGGCACCATTATCCTACCACTGTTTGCCTGTAAACTCAACAAAACCTTTGGGCATTCAATAGAATCTACGTGGATTTTTCTCTTAGACGGGTGAAAAATCCACCTCTGTCACAGGAGTCAGAGGACTTTCCAATGCATTATTAGTCCTTGGCCCACAGAATTAGTTTGAACTCAACTCTGTTGCTATAAACAATCACAAAAATACAGCCATTGCATTTTATTTTATTTTTTAAATTTATTTTATTGAATCACCATGTGGAAAGTTACAAAGTTCTCAGGCTTATGTCTCAGTTATACAATGCTCAAACACCTGTCCTTTAACCAGTGCCCATATTCCACCACCAAAAAAAAAAAAAACCCAGTATACATCCCACCCCTCACCCCCCAAAGCCCGCCTGCGTAACTGATAAATTTTACTTCCTTTTCTCTTTACCTTAATTACATTCCATATTTCAACACAAAACTCACTATTGTTGTTGGAGTTTCAACACAGAACTCATTATTCTTGTTGGAATTTATCCTCCAAGAATATAGCCCTATTGACAAGGAAATATTTGATAATTAGTTTTCCACTAATGAGAATGAAGAGATAAAAAGTCGCGTGGTTTAGAATTTCTGTATTTTAGTAATTAAGTCCAGGGAGATTTAAGCTGGAAATTGAATCATTTCCCTTCCTGGGGCAGCATGGGGCAAAGGCTTAGTTCACAGTCTGGATACATGGTTGCAAGCACTCGCTGGAACCCCAAGTCATATAGCTGGCTCTGGATCCTGCTTGTTCCGAAGCCAAGCCGCTGTGCAAAGGCATGGCCACCCGGGTTGAATCTCGAGCCATCGAATTTTAAATAGCTAGATAATTACTGGGGAAAAGGTTAGCCAAGGTGGCACCGTTGTCTTGTTTTGGGGACCACAAATCTGGTGGTAGTGCTCCTGGCAGATGCAGGGAAGCAAACCCAGGCCAATTGCGTGTAAGGAAAGCACTTGAATCACTCTACTACAGCTCCAGCCTTCAATGCTTCTCCCACTGTTTTGGAAAGAGCTAGGTGTGAAATTCACCTCCTGGACAAGCATCTTGTAGGATAACATTAGTTTGTACTTTCTTCCTTGCCACAGGGAGTTTAGGTTTATTGGGTTACTTCCATCACAGTGCTCCCATTCCTCTGTGTTTATTTGTAACCTCTTTCTTTGTGCTCTGCTTCCCCAACTGGTCAATTGCCTTTATCTCTTAATCAGACTCTGTTAACTTGTAGATATTGCTTTTCTCTTCTCCTTAAGTCCTTTGCATAGTAATTCAGAACAATGTCCTTTTTGTGTGGACACAGGAAGACAGTTAATGCTATGCTTTTGTAACTTGGGAGTTAATTGACTCCGAATAATATTCACTCCTGGGCATCTCTTTTCTTGACCTAAGCCTCAGTTGCCCTTACTTCTAGCACCCCAAAGGCAGGGTCCTGATGAGAGACTGGACGTATCCAGGGCAAGCTGTGAGCTACCCTGGCATCAAAATGGACCAGGCCAAAGTGCCATAATACTTAAGTAAAAATTAAGAGCATGGTCATGGACAAATTCTGTCATGATCCAAAAAGTAACAACTAGATTAGGACCCTGCTAGGGTTAGGAAAGATTAATTTGGCCTGAGCACTGTAGTCTGAGATCTAGAGAGAGATGTTTCCTGGAGAGTCACTCTACAAGCTTAATGTATCTCTGTGTCCATACAAAATAATATTAAAAATTAGAATTAAGATGTTAATTCAGGGGACTGGAGCGATAGTACAGCGGGTAGGGAGTTTGCTTTGCACGCGGTCGACAGGGGTTCTATTCCCAGTATCCCATATGGCCCCCTGAGCACCGCCAGGAATGACCCCTGTGCATCGCAGGGTGTGACCCAAAAAGAAAAAAAAAGATGTTAATTCAGATGTTAATTAAGTTATTGGACTAGGGAAAGGAGAAAAACCCCTAGGTGGTATTTTGCCCTTGAGCCTGATCTGTGACCAGGAAGTGCTTTGATATGTTGATTGTGCCACTGTACTGAGGTGTGATTGCTACCTCCACTTGGAGGGCTTGGGGAGAGAGAGTAGAGAGAGACCACTGAACAGAGAGAAAGCTTTGGGCTTCCCAGTGCCTGGTGATTACATACATCTGAGACCAGGGCAGAAAGCCATCAGGTTGGAGCCAGAGGAAGGAGACTGCACTATGTGCACGCCCAGCCAGGCTGTCATGGCAGGCCAGGGAAGTGAAGTGGATTCTGGCCACCAATTGCACTGGACCGCCTTCGTCCCTCACTAGTCTCAGTCCTGCTAAGGGCTCTTGGCCATTGTAATTTCCTAGCCCAATTTCCCTTCCCAATCTCACGGAAGGGAAATTGGGCTAGGAAATTACGAAATTAATGCCACTTTCCCTCTTCCATTAGCCATCCTAACCACAGGACACAGTCCCATTGGTATTCCTAGCAGTGAGTCCCCCTATGACCCAGCAATACCACTTCTGGGAATATACCTTGGGAATATACACAGCAGAAATGCCATCTGCATTTCTATGTTCATTGCAGCACTGTTCACAATAGCCAGATCTGGAAACGACGAGTGCCCAAGAACAGACAGTTTGATAAAGAAACTATGGAACATCTGCACAGTGGAATACTATGCTGCTGTTAGGAAAAATGAATTAATGAAATTTGCTTATAAATGGATGGGTATGGAGAGTATCATGCAGAGTGAAATGAGTCAGGAGAGGGACTGATGGAATGATCGCACTCGTTTAATATATGTCTGTAGGATACATATTAAAAAAAAAACAACACAGTATGGACAATAGAAAAGAGGACCAGGAGGATTGGCCCACTGTTCAACACATGAAGCTTGACACAAGTCTGGGAGGGAAAGCAGGAGAGGGAATCTAGGATAGAGAAGGGGCCACTAGGACAATGAGTGAGAAATGGGCAGGTTGAATGCTTGACCAAAAGAGGGCGGTGGGGGGCAGGAGAGGGCGGGGAGAGGAGTGGGGGAGAGAAGGGGGGGAGAGAGGGAGGAAGGGAAGGAGGGAGAAGAGAGGACTGGGATGGAAAAATACTCCAGCAACCCCATCCACTTCTCAATCCTTCAATCCTTTCAGTGGCATGGTACATCAAAGCGCCTGAGATTCAATTGACATTAGGAACTAATACAAACAGGGTAGGGGGGTGAAGGAGGGAAACTGGGGATATTGGTGGTGGGAAACGTCACTGGTGATGGGTCGGGTGTTGGAACACTGTGTGACTGAAACCTAATCATGGAAAACTTTTGTTGCTCTCCTGATTTCAAGTCAGTAACGGCTGGGTGGAGCACGCGGTCTCAGGGCCCGGACCATTCATTTCTTCACGCCACCCAGGCCAGCCCTGGAGCTCTCCAGGGGCAGGGGCACGCGGCGGGGCGGGGCCGGGGGGCCTCCACAGCGCCTCGGGCGGGCACACTCGGAGTCTATGACGCCCGCGGTGGACACCCGCGGCGGACACCCGCGTACAGACGGGGACCTCAGGGCCGCCGCCGGCCTCGAGACTCCGCCCCTCAGCGCCCGCGCGCGCTGCCCCGGCTTGTCCCGCCCCCGGAAGCTCCGGAAGCGACTCGGCGGGGCGGACGCCGTGCGCAGGCGCGAGCGTGCGCGGGCGCGCGCGTCAGGGAGGCGGCCGAGGCGGCCGCGGCGGCAGCAGCCAGGTGAGCGGCGCGCGCCGCGGAACCCCTCCCCCTCGCCGCGTCCGCCGCGCGCTCCGTCGGGCATCCGTTTTCCTGTTGAGCTCGCAGACCGCGGCGAGCACTTGGGGGGGCCCGTCGTTAGCGGGAAGCCTGTGAGGGAGGCGCGGAAAAAGCAGGCCGGCGGCGCCGCTCCACCTCCGCCTCCTCTCCGCGGCGGGGCGGACCCCCCCACCTGAGGCGTCCCAGCCGGCGCGCCGTCCGCCCGCGCGTACCCCGGCCGGCCCGGCCTGCCCTCGGGCGGACGCCTTCCGGCATGGCGTTGGGACTGAGGGGGGCGCCGAGTTAATGTGTGGCCGGGCTGCACCTCCCGTCAGCTCGCCGCCCAAACCTGAACCCTGAGGGCCGAGAGGCTGTCCTTTACCTTCCGCTTCCTCCTAGGAGCGGGGGGCCTGGAGTCGGTCCAGAACGGAATCCCGACTCCCTGGAAGCAAAACAGGTATTTCCACAGCGGTTTACTTTGGGGGTCGCCTCATCCGTCTGGACACCTTGTTGGACCTTAGCCCCCCCTCCCCCCCACTGAGATGCCCAGCCGCCTTAGCAAAAGCCGGATCCTAGCGTGCGTTCTCCAGAGGCCCGAGGGACAGCAAGCGTCGCGCGGTACCAGTGCAACGTCCTTGGCCTCCTTGGGCGCCACAAAGGTGGTTAGGGTCGGAGGAGCCTCTTCCTTTTACATGCCCACTTTGCCCGTCTAGATTGCAAAGAGGGCGTTTTGATGACTCGCTCCTGTCAGGCGGAATCTCAGGAGCTTTGAGGTAGTGTCCTACTAAAAGGATTGCATAGTGGATGGGGTTGCTGGAATTTTTTTCCGTAAAAGTTAAATCTTCTGAGTGGGTGGTTGTTACTTTTGTTGGTTTGGGGAGCCACATCCGGTGGTGTTCTGGGCTTACCCCTGGCACTGCCCTGCTCGGGTCACTCCTGGCAGGATACATGGGGTATGTATGGGGTCCCAGGGATCAAACAAACTACGATTGGCAGCGTGCAGGGCAGGTGCCCACCCTTTTTATGATCTCTCCAACCCCTGTCCGCGTGTTTTAATAAAAGGATTTGTTGGATGATTGTAAACGTAATTGAAAGCAAGAAGAATCTCAAAGGCACTGAGCTATGCATCACAGGCTTATGAACTGTGACCGCCTACGGAGGCAGATGCTTACAACTTTTGGGGACTGCAAGACCACGTAATGCAGATAAGGGGTGTGAGAGTGTCATCAGTTGTGATTGTGTATGCCTGAGAAAGAGGTGTACACCATCATCAAGTAAACTAGCCCAGGCTCGCAAGGAGTAGAGTAGTTCAATCATAAATCGCCTAACAGAAAGAACTTCATCAGTTAACAGCTCTTCACTGTTTAGTATTTGCCTAAAGTTTTTGTATTTTAGTGTTTGTCTAAACTAGTAATTTTCGGAACCGAGGTTACATAAAGATGTGCAGAGTATCAGTAGTTCTTGATGGACACTGGCAACCTTAATCCCCCTGCTCGCTGCTTAGGTCCTCATGAGCTTGGTACACAGATATCCCTGATTGCTCTTGGCAGTGGCAACCCAGCCTCCAGGGAGCACCATTCCAGAGGGGGAGGTGGATGTATCACACTGATGGATTAAGACAATAGCCTGCAAAGTACTCCTCATACAGTAAAACTCTCAAGATGCTCACTGAAATGAGATCAGTGGAAGAGAACCTCAAAACAAAATTTTAGAGATCATTTGAGTAAAGTCTGTACAGAAATCATAGAGCTAGAAAATATAGTTGCTGGACTGTACTATACAATGGCTGGAAAGCAGAGATAAACCAAAAATTACTGAGATTTTGAAGGTGGGAACCAAAAACCGGGTAGAAAGAAAGAGATTAAAGCAGTGAAAATAGCACAAGAACTGTATAGGATAGCCCCAAGAACAATAGCATTCACTTCATAGGGGTTCAGGAGAGAATGAGAAGGGCAGAATTCTAGAAGAAGTAATAACCAAGAGCTTCCCCACTGTGGAAAAAAAAGAAAACAGCTACCAGGAAGCTAATGTGTTCCAAACAAATCAAAACAAGTGAGCCCCAAGACATACCTTATAGTAAAAATGATAAAAATCAAAGAATCCTAAAAATGGCAAGAGAAAAAAGACATAGCACTCATGCAAGTCAGTGACATGATATATACCAAGAACTGACTGGAAAAGTCTGAACCAAGAATGCTCTATCCAGCTAGGCTGTCACTTTCAAGGAAGAATAGAGTGTTTCGTGGGAGAGACAGTACAGGAAGTAAAACACTTGCCTTGCATGCAGCCTTTCCATCCCCACATACAGTACCCTGAGCCACTGTAGGAGTGATCCCTGAGCATAGAGCCAGGAATGAACCCTGAGGACAGCCAGGTGTGGTGTAAAATACAAAAACATGCAAATGAGTTTCAAGCCATTGATAGTTAAAGGAATTTATTGCATGAAAAACAAATTCTTATGTCTATAAAAGGAAAAGAAATGCCCCTTGAAGGTAGCAAGATAACTAAAAACAGTGGAGTCTGAAGTGAGTACAGCAGGTAAAGTGCTTGTGCGACTAACCATGTTCAATCCCCAAACAACCAGATTGGGAGAACCCAATCTGGTTTTCCAAGCCATGTCAGAAGTAGTCTTTGAGCTCAGAATCTGGAGTAAGACCTGAGCACCACCAGGTGTGGCCCAGAAACAAACCAAAAATAATTAAAAATAAAATTTGGAAAAGGATTAACCGTGAGGAGTCTATTTTCAAGTTTGTGTATTCTTTTTCATCTCCATTTTTATAAATTAATACATAGTTCTTTTTAAATAGCTCTTAGTTCTCTTGAGACTTCATTATATTAGTATATTTTTCCATTGCATCTTAAATTACATTACTGTAAGGGATTTGTATTTTAATTGACTGCCACCATAGAAGTGGTCAATTAAAATACAGTCAATTAAAATACAAATTCCTTATATAATGTATAAAAATATGACTCCTGTCTACGTGCCATATCCTGTCTTCCTCCATTCTCCATCCACTCATCAACCAATTACACTGATCTTTCATAAACATTTGACTTGTATTCCTTTCAGATCTTTTTTGCTTACTTTTATCTGGTGTTTCTGATCCTAACTCTTCATTTATTTACTAATTTTCATGTTGCATGTCAAAAAAATTTTAAAAGTAAATGTATTCATAAATGGGGACAATGCCATTTTAATAATTCCTGACTTGAATAATTACTTTAATGAAATAATATTCCTCTTCAGGTATTTCAGTATTACAAGAAATCCTGCAATTAATACCATTTTCTCTTTTTTAGCATTAGGTTTCTAGACAAACTTCCAGAATATAATATACTGATTGGAAAGCTTTTTCATTATTTTTGGCTCTGAAAAAATAGCCAAATGACTTTAAGAAGACAAGATTCAGTTTTTCTAAACTGAAAAGACAGGCTTTCATTTCCACTTCAGTGTAGATACAGACAGTAGGTTTTTAAAAAAATTTATTTTTTGTTAATTCACTGTGAGATACAGTAACAAAAATTTCTTGTTTGAATTTCAATCATAAGGTCATCCAACACCCATCCCTTCATGTGCACATTTTCCACCACCAAAATCCCCAGTATCCCTCGCCCCTTTCCATACTTCCCCCTGCTTATGTGGCAGACAATTTGCAATGTATTCTTTCTCTACTTTAGTTACCTTCGATATTTCGAGACCAGTCCTACCTCCTCGTATATCTGCCAAAAATACAATTTGCTATGTATTTTGCTATATGTTTGCTATGAAAACACAATGTTTTGTACTGCTTGTTATGGATATAATATAATGTCATGAGGCTGCTTTAGGAATTCTAAGATTTTATTAATTAGGGTCTGAAGAAGTTGCTGCCATAGGTTGCTCATGTTCAAGATTCCTCTGTGTGTGTCTGGATCGTGGCCATGTGGGAGCTGGTGCTTCTTGCTGGCTTCTAGAAAATGGTAACCGCTGGAGCTCTTAGAGAGCAGGTGGTGGGACAGCACCTCCTCCTGTCCAGAGCGGTCCAGTGGAGAAGGCCTATTGCAAGGTCCCGGGCCATCTCTGCCACAAGTTGCTCAGATCTGAGATTTCTGTGTGTCCTTTTTTTTAATTTAAAGAAAAGACTTAATTTGATTAAGAACTTATGACTCCTAGAATTTTTTTTGCTTAGTCTTTGTTTAGGGGCCAGATTCGGTGGTGCTCAGGTTTTATTTTTGATTCTACACTTAGGAATCGTTCCTGGCAGTGCTCAGGAGACTGTATGGGGTCTCCTGTCATGTCAAACCCTGTTCTGCTATATGCAAGGCAAGCATGCTTCCACTGTATTTTCTCTCCAACCCTTGGCCCCAGAAATTTTTACATTTTTATGTTTATCATTTTCTAATGGTTTGGCCAGCTTAGAGAGTTTTAAAAAAATTATTATTATTATTATTATTATTATCCAGGGAACAGCACAGATTTTATTAAAGATTTTATTAAGATATTATTAAATGTGACACGACTGGATTTCTGACCCATTATTAAAGTTCCTTCAGTGGCTGACATGGTGCAGTTTAGCATAGCCCAGTCATCTTAAGCCCACCCTGTATAAGTGAGCAGGCACTAGACACTTTATCTGTTCATTGTAGAAATTTTAAACTTTTGGTGCTGAAGAGATAGTACACAGATAAAGTGCTTGCCTTGCATGCACCCAACCCAGCTTCAGTCCCTGGCTTCCCATATGCTCCCCTGAGCACTGTAGCACTGTTGTCCCACTGTTCATCGATTTGCTGAGTGGGCACCAGTAACATCTCCATTGTGAGACTTGTTGTTATTGTTTTCTTTGCATATTGAATACGCCACGGGTAGCTTGCCAGGCTCTGCCAGGCGGGAGGGATACTCTCAGTAGCTTGTCGGGCTCTCCGAGAGGGATGGAACACTACCAGGAATAATTTTAGGGTGTAGAGCCAGACATATCCCCTGAGCACAGCCAGTTGTGACCCAGAAAAATCTTAAAAATTTCAAACTTTTGCTTACCTTTTGATTCTGTCTTTCCACTCGTGTTAAGATTTTTTTTTTTAATTGTGTTTAATGTTCAACTAGGAGTCAGTCATGTATGAGAAAAGACGAAAGTATATTATCCCTGGTGGTGTCACATTAGAGCAGTGGTGGAAATCTGTTTAAAGTGAATTCTTCATTTTATTGCCAGTAAGATTTATTTATTTATTTTTATTTAATTGAATCACCATGAGAAAAGTTACAAAGCTTTCAGGTTTAAGTCTCAGTCATACAATGATCAAACACCCATCCCTTCACCAGTGCACATGTTTCACCACCAAGAACCCTAGTATACCTTCCATCCCACCCCACCCCCCCACCCCCCGCCTGTGTGGCTGATGATTTTCACTTTACTCTCTTTGATTGCACTCAGTATTTCAACAGAAAACTCACTATTATCATTTGGAATTTTCCCCAAACAATCAGACCTGCCGAAAAGGCATCATTTGATAATTTATTTTCTATTGCTGAGAATAAAGAGCATATGAGGTTGCACGGCCACTGTTGTAGCTGCACAGTTTTGGATTTCTGGTATTTTAGTAAATAAGTCCAGAGAAATTTCTGCCAGAAGTCTTTTTAAGTCTTCTCAACTTTATTTTTTAAAAAATTTTTAATTTTCTTTTTTATTGACTCACCATGTGGAAAATTACAATGCTTTCAGGTTTAAGTCTCAGTTATACATGCTAAAACAACCATCTCTTCACCAGTGCCCATATGGCATCACCAAAAAAAAAATAAAACAAAACAAAACACCAAAACCCCAGTGTACCTCCCATCCCACGCACCCCTCCCCAACTGATAAATTTCACTTTACTTTCTCTTTACTTTGGTTACATTCAATATTTCAACAAAAACCTCATTATTTCTGTTAGGAGTACCCCACTAAGAGTCAGACCTGTTGTGAAGAGATATGAGGTTGCGGGCCGCGATTTTGGATTTCTGTATTTTAGCAACTAAGTCCAGGGAAATTTCTTCCAGATACTGGATCATTACAAGCTTGTAACTCTCATCTGTGGTTTAAGTCTCAGTCATACAATGATCAATATATGTCATAATATGGTGGTCGCCACAAATTCACCCCTGGCAAGGAAAAAGGCGAGTGAGAGAAATACCTTTCCCTGCTTGGGCAGTCATGGGGCTGCAGCTTAGTTCTCAGTCTCTGCCAGAAGTCTTGTCACTGCAAGCTCATACCTCTGTTTAGTGGGCTCTAAAAGATGGTGGTTGCCACGCTGCCACTGAAAGGAAAGTCTGAGAGAGAAAATCCTTTCCCCTCCTGGGGCAGCATGGAGCTGTAGCTTAGTTCACAGTCTAGAAACATTTCTGCAAGAAGCCACTGGGTTCCGAAATTAGTTAGTGGGCCTCCAGGATCATGGTTGTTCAGGAGCGGAGGAGCTGTTCGTGTGAGAAGATATATTTTAATATTGTGGGAGATGGACAATAATACGATGCTATGGACCAGAGATTCTCAAATTTAGAGGCCTGTCTCATTTTCCGGGAGGGAGAAAAAAATATCCAGCTTTCCTATCTTCTTTAAACAGGAAGTGCCCCCAGTTGCATCTAAAGCTGCTACTGACCTGTCCTCTTCCCCAGGTCTGTTGACTTGTTTATTTTTCAAACCAGTTGTACATACTGCCTTTTTAGTCTGTTATCACTGGTTGGTTTAGTTTTTGTAACTGTTCTTTTTATACATAAACTAGAATTCTTCTGCTTAACTTACATAATTATATAAACATGAAAATTATTTGGAAAATACTCCAGTTTGATGGTTCTTCTCATTTTCAGATATATTTTTGCTATGATGGATCGATTTGGAGATGTATCAGAAGGTGAAGTCGACCATTCGTTTTTTGACAGTGACTTTGAAGATGCAAAGACATGTAAAAATAATTTAGTTTTTGACAAACAAAAGGATAATTCTAAAGAACAAGAAGATATAGATACAGAAAGTACAGACTTGAAATTTGGAGTAGAAGAAAAGAAAAATTACCTGACTGATGAGGGAAATGAAAGAAGAGAGAAAATAACTCCAGAACAACACCCTGTAGAAAATAATATAAAAATCAGAAATTCTTTATCATTGACCACTTCTTCAAGATCAAAAAAAGTGTGTGATGCTACAACAGGACATAAAACACACTTGCCCATTCCAAATGGTGTTCCCAAAATTACAAAAAAGGGTGAAGACAATTATTACACAGATGGAGAGGAAAGCAGTGATGATGGGAAAAAGCGTCTTGTTAGGACCAAGTCAACTAAACCATCTAGTCATAAGAAAGGTGTAAGTAAAAAATACTCCAAAAATAATTCTTCTTCCTCCCCTTCCTCTTTGTCCTCATCTTCAAGGTTAGGTACAGATTGTTCAGATCCAGGGTCAGATTTCTCTGCATCTGATTCACCTCCATTAGTAAAGAAACATGGACCCAGTGTAACCCACTTGTCACCAAAACAGAAATATAAACCAGGAATAAAATCAACAGAAACACAGCCTATAAATACTAAATCGAAAGTTGGTAACTGTGCTGAGGAATCGGAAGAAACAGTGACAGATGTAACTCCTTTATCAACTCCAGACATCAGCCCTGCTCAGTCTTTTGAACTAGGACTATCAAGGGATCAAAAAGTGAAAGTTAAAAAGCAAGAAAATGTGAGTCAAGAAGTATATGAGAATGTTGAAGACTTAAAAACTAATTCAAAGTCAGGCAGAAAAGGGAAAAAGACTGGATTCAATCTCAATGTGCAGTCATCAGTGTTAGAGTCCAATTTAGACCAGAGAAATAAACAAAGAACATTCCATGACACGATGGACCTCAACCATCTTTTGAAAGGTGAGTTTCTTCTTTAAGTGAAATATTCTATTTTCCAATAAAATCTGGATTATGATATCTTTGCAAAGTTAATTAAGACTGGAAACTAACTCACTGATACTGTTTTAATACTTTATAACCTTAAAGGTCTGAGATGAATAAGAATAAGATAAATAGGAATATGGATGGATAAAAAAAGGAATAGAGCCAGGCGTTTTCCTACTTTTGATAGATGGGCATAAAGTGTAATTCATTTTGAAAAAGCAACACTACTGTGTTTAATGTTGTATGGATTTGAGTTTGAAGGTTTAGGTTCAGTCTCCATTGCCACAAAGAAGGGAAAAAGGCAAAGCACTACTAAGGTGAAAAGAACATGACAGCTGGTCTTCCTATAGGTGAAAAGGTAAGAGTGCTAGCAAATGGAAGAATTTACAATGTATATAATACATCCAGACTTGGGGGGAGTGGGAGTTAGGGACCTTAAGCAGTGATACTCGGACCTTGCTCCTTCCTCTTTACTGAGATCACTTCTGGTGGGGATCAGGGGACTATATTGAGTGTTGGGGATCATACCTGGGTTGGACAAATCATGCAAGGCACCCCTACCCCCTGTATTCTCTCTCTGGCCTGGTCTATTCAGATTTTAAGTTAAATGCTGAAGAGAGTTACTTGAAAATAAGTTGTTGGAATAGTAATTGTTTTAAATAATTTTGAATTAGAATAATTATTGCTACATTTCTACCAATTTTTATTGACATTTGGTTTAAAAATAGTGCGTTCCAATAAAATAGCTGTGACAATCTTTGTTTAGACTAGTTAGTGTAATTGAAAAATACCGAGTTTGCAGGTTAATTTTTAGGGCAGTAAAAGATGACATTTTTTGTTGAATAAATCATTTTGTGTTTTGTTTTTGGCCTTCTGGGTCACACTCAGTGGTGCTCAGGGCTACTCTGGGCTTTGTACTCAGGAATTACTGCTGGTGGTGCTCGGGAGACCAATTGAGATGCCAGGGGGAAGCGTCCTACATGCTGTACTATCCCTCCGGCCCCAGTTGAATAAACAATATATATATACATATATATACATATATATATGGAAGTAAATAAGTTCTTTAGTAAAATAATTTGTAAATTGATAGATATTTTGGAGCAGTTTACACTTGTGGATTTCACCCTTCCTTTTGTATGTTCTCTCTTCCCTTTGCTCTATACTTAACTATTGTCATTGTGTCTGAAAATTGGCATTGTCTATCACTGTCGCACTGTCGTCCCATTGTTCATCAGTTTACTCGAGCAGGCAATAGTAATATCTCCATTTGTCCCTGTTGCATGCTACTGTAGTCTGATGGCGTATTGGGGGCTCTTTCAGGATCGGGAATGAGGACCATCATTGTTGGCATATTGAGTATGCTCTTGTCCTTTTGTTCTTTTTAATTTCATTTAAAGTAGCACTGTAGCATTGCCCCTCCCCCCTCCCATTGATTTGCTTGAGCGGGCACCAGTAATGTCTCCATTGTGAGATTTGTTGTTACTGTTTTTGGCACATCAAATACGCCATGGGTAGCTTGCCAGGCTCTGCTGTGCAGGTGGGATACTCAGTAGCTTGCCAGGCTCTCTGAGAGGGACGGAAGAATCGAACCTAGGTTGGACGCGTGCAAGACAAATGCCTTACCTGCTGTGTTGTCACTTTAGTCCTGTCTATCGCTATCTTACCTAAATTTATGTATATATATATATATATATATATATAGTTGTTGTTTCTTGTTTTGTTTTTCTTTTTAAAGTAGCATCTTAGTGTTTTAGGGCCACACCCCATAGTGCTAGGAGCTGCTGTGTTTCAGGAATCAAATGCAGGACCTTGCATGGGCTCTACCTCTTTGTGCTCTCCTTCCTACAGTTTTCTGTCTTTTCTTTCCACTTCTTCCTTAAAAAAAAAGAGCGAGCTTTTGAAATATAAGTCAATCCTACTTATGTTTAATATAAAAGTTAATTCTTAAATTAAAAGCTATTTTCATTCCTAATCTAATAGCCTACTAGACTCTATGTCGACTCTCATCCAGCACAGTTACATTAGTGTCACTTGGAGTACTATTAAATACTAATGCCTAGGTCCTGCCACAGATATTCTCATGCAGTTGGCTTAATATTTAGGTTGATGAGAATCATTTGTCTACATCATGTGAATATTATAAAGAAAAGCTTTGACATTGCTTTCTTCACTGATCTTGATAATGGTATTTTCTTGATATTTGCAATTACTTTTTCTCTTTCCCATAATTCTAGTTTGGCTTGGGACATAGGCTGTTCCTGTTTCTCAGGTCTCAACATACATATCACCACAGAAAAAACATTTTCTGAGCATTCTTTCTATACACCCTCACTTTTACCTTTACTTACACCTCTGTCACAAAAGTCTGTTTTCTCTCATCAGAATACTTCTCAGACTTTGGAATTAAAATTGTTTTCTTACTCTCCATGAGAACAGGTTCTCCAGGTCTAGCAAGCACTGGTATAATATATATATTATATTATATTATATATATCATACCAGTGGTTTCCAATCTGAGGATCACTAGTCTGTAAGCGTAAAAAGGCTTAAAACTACGGAAAAAGATAGTTGCCAGCCGAAGGAATTTTCAGAGAATGTTTGCAGCTATTGAGCAACTCTAATGGTCATGAAATGGATTATAACATTTCACTGAAATTTGATTTTTTTGTTAATTTTTTAATAGTTTATTTTTAATTAGTGAATCAACGTGAGGGTACAGTTACAGATTTATATATTTTTGTGCTCATGTTTCCCCCATACAGAGTTTGATAACCCATCCCTTCACCAGTGCCCATACCCCACCACCAGTAAACCCAGGGTCCCTCCCACCCTCCCCAGTCCCGTCTCCCCCCACCCCAAACTGCCACTGTGGCAGGGTATTCCCTTTCATTCTCTCTCTCTGATTAGGTGTTGTGGTTTGCAATAAAGGTGTTGAGCGGCCATTGTGTTCAGTCTCTAGTCTACATTCGGCACGCGTCACTCCTCCCCCGAATGACCTCCGACCACATTTTACTTGGTGCTCCCTTCTCTGAGTTGCCCAGAATGAGAGACCAGCCTCCAAGCTATGGAGTCAACCTCCTAGTACTTATTTCTACTATTCTTGGGTATTAGACTCCTAGTCTATTATTCTATATTCCACAGATGAGTGCAATCTTTCTATGTCTGTCTCTCTCTTTCTGACTCATTTCACTTAGCATGATACTTTCCATGTTGATCCACTTATATGTAAACTTCATGACCTCATTTTTTCTAACAGCTGCATAGTATTCCATTGTATAGATGTACCAAAGTTTCTTCATCCAGTCATCTGTTCTAGGGCACTCGGGTTTTTTCCAGATTCTGGCTATTGTAAACAGTGCTGCGATGAACATATAAGTGCAGATGTCACTTCGACTATACTTTTTGATTTTTTTAAACATTTACCATTAGTTGGAGCTGGGAAAATAGTATAGTGGGTCGGACATTTGCCTGGCACACAGCCGACCTGGGTTCAGTCCCGAACATCCCAAATGGACCCCCAAGCACCACCAGGAGTAATTTCTGAGTGCAGAGCCAGGAGTAACCCCTGCACATCACTCCGTGTGACCCAAAAAGCAAATAAAACAAAAAAAATAGTTACCTTTAATCTTCACTGTATCACTGTGTCACTGTCATCCTGTTGTTCTTTGATTTGCTCAAACGGGCACCAGTAATGTCTCCATTCATCCTAGCCCTGAGATTTTTAGCAGCCTCTCTTTACTCATCTTTCCCAATGGTGATGCATTAGAGGCTCTCTCGGGGTCAGGGGAATGAGACCCATCATTGTTACTGTTTTTGGCATATCGAATATGCCACGGGGAGCTTGCCAGACTCTGCCATGCAGGTGGGATACTCTCCGTAGCTTGCCCGGCTCTCTGAGAGGGATGAAGAATGTATGTAAGAAAATACAAGCAAGTATGTTAAAACCAAACACAAGTTTTTCAAAAAAGTTGAGTTCCCATAAAGCTTTTTTAAAATTTTTATGATTATGTATATAATTAACTTATCATACTAGAAATCAAATAGAATTTTAAAATCACTGTCACTGTCATCCCATTGCTCATCGATTTGCTCGAGCAGGAATTAGTAACGTCTTTGTTGTGAGACTTGTTGTTACTGTTTTTGGCATATTGAATATGCCATAGGTAGCTTGCCAGGCTCTGCCGTGTGGGTAAGATACTCTCGCTAGCTTGCTGGGCTCTCCAAGAGGGGCGGAGGAGTCAAATACAGTTAATAATACTTTTTTAAAAGCCAAAAAAATGAAAAAGTAAGTTTTTTTACTAATTTCATTTTAGCCTGGCATGGGAGTAGGAGGTTCTGTGTTGTCTCCTACCCCAGCGCCTAACTGTCTTCACTGGAGCCCCAGTGGAGGGGGGTGGGTTGAGTTTCCCTCCCTGCCTCAAGCAGAACCCCAGCAGCTGAAAACCTCCAGAATCCAGCCACAGCCATGCTCAAGGCCACTCTCCACATGCTCAGACAAGCCTCACACATGAAGGAACCTGCAGAGGAACCCAGGTGTACAGGACCCGGGACTGAGATCTTCAAGCCTGCTCAGATCTGTACTGGGCCTCCTCCACCCAGATCCTCCATTTTCCAGTAGCTTGGCAGCCACACCCATAAACTGCCCAAAAAGATTTTGTTTTTGTATCACACCCAGTGCTGTTTAACTTCTGGCTCTGTGCTCGGGTCACTCCTGAGCAATATTCTGGTCATATAGCATGCTGGGGATCAAACTGGGTTGAGTAACCCATGTACTATCTATCTCTTGGCCCATGATAATTGCATTTTTAAAAATTGTTTAAGTTCTATTTGGTTTCACAGCTTTATAAACACCATTTATCCTAGGAGTGAGTGAGAGGGGGACAGAGTCAGTAAAGTCTTTTAGAAAAGAAGCACTTTACTCTTGCAATTGTCAGGTTTCTGAAGACTGCCTACTGGAAAGTAGTTTGTGCTAACTGAATTTTTATTTATTTGCTTTATCATGGTGAACTATTTGTATTTCTTAGGAATATTTTGGATGTAAGAAACAGATTTATTTTTTGGAGACTTCCGAGTGGTACTGAAAACACCAGGACAATACCTGACTGTGCCAGGGAGGCCATGTGCTACTGGGACCCTGTGCAGACCAGTCATGTATTCCAGCTCCCTAACAATTTTCTTCTAAAACAGTATTTCTCACATAAGAAGTCTCTGCAGAGATATGCCAGATTAGCAGGTTGATTCAGTGGCCCAAAAATGTTAACTGAAGACCTAGATTCTCTACCCATTTTCCTCAACCCTGGTGTTGGTTTCATTTTGAGACTTCAATGATTTGTCTGTAGCAATTTCTGATTTTTATGTCCAGGTGTGATAGTAATGTCCAGAGAAAGGGAAATCGTCTCTTTAAACTCTGAATGGGAAACCCTATTCAAAGAAGCATTCTCAGCTGACTTCCACTTAACATTTTCCTGCCCAGAATTTGGTTATACTCTCATTCTTTAAACAGTCTTTGTCAAGTGGAAGGGGATTATCCCCATTGAGTCTCACATATGTCCTGGCTTTAGGGAAAGGACCCTTGAAGGACTTTCTTCGGAAAGAGATAGATATGTTAAAAATAGAAGAAAAATCAGGGATCTGTTAAGTCAGAATGTATATTAATTCATCCAGTAAGTCACTAAATTGGAGATGTGTTTAAAATACAGATTGTTTCATTCAGTCTAGGCAGCGAGGGACTACATTTCTAAACCTGCGTAGTCATAATATCCATGTTTCTATTCCAAGCTCAAGTCTGAGTACCAAACCATTTTTAAAAATTGTGGATCCAGAGCAGTAGTATAGTGGTTAGGGCATTTTCCTTACACGCAGCCAACCCAGGTTCAATCCCCAGCACCCCATATAGTTCTGAGCCTGCAAGGAGTGATTCCTGAGTACCGAGCCAGGAATAAGCTCTGCGTATCGCCAGGTGTAGCTCCAAAACAACAGCAACCAAAAATCTATCTGGGAGCTGGAGTGATGGAACGAGGGTAAAGCACTTAACTTGTACACAGCTAACTCCAGTTTAATCCCTGGCACCATATACTTATGATCCCCTGAGCACAGAGCAAGAGGTAAACTCTGAGCACAGCTGGATGTGGGCCAAAAATTTAAAAACAAAAAAAAATCCATGAAACTATTAGGGAGGGGGTGCTAGCTGGGAAGGTAGCATAGCTCAGTGATCAGAGCACTTGCCTGGTTGGCACAAGATACCAAATTCAGTTTCCAGCTCCATGTGTGCCCCCAGCACTGCCAAGTGTAGACCAGCCCTGGTAACTTCCAAGCACCACAAGTACCACTGGGTTATCATTTGTTCTAGGGCTCCCAGTACTGCTGTGCCTAAGCAGCACTGCATCACTGGGCAGGAGTGTTGAACCCTCTAGGAGATCCAAGCCCCAGACACCCTCATACAAAAAAACCCCGAACTGTTCGGTTACATTGAGAGTGAATACTGGTATCCCTCACTGTCCTAAACTTGGATAATAACAATACTGGTATTTCTCACTATCCTAAACTTGGATAACAACAACAACAAGTTTCTTAACAGCAGCACTAAATCCCTGAACCTTTTCACCAAGTTAAATCACTGAAACGCATTTTTAGGCTGGAGAATGAATGTAAAATGTAGGAGAACTTGCTTCAGACCGCTGCAAGTAGAGAGATCTAAGTGAACTGCTAGTAAGTGGTGCTCAGGGTTTCTAAGTGCACGGAAATCTGTTAATGGAGTCCATAATTGGACAGTTTACCGATGATTATTATAATTAAAGCTATCTGTTGCATAAAACAGTTTTTCAAAATTGTTTGTTTTGGGGGCTGGAGCGATAGCACAGCAGTTGGGCTTTCGCCTTTCACGTGGCCAACCGGTGTTCGATTCCTCTGCCCCTCTCGGAGAGCCTGGCAAGCTACCAAGAGTATCGAGCCCGCAGGGCAGAGCCTGGCAAGCTACCAGTGCGTATTGGATATGCCAAAAAACAGTAACAATAAGTTTCTCAATGAGAGACGTTACTGGTGCTCGCTCAAACAAATCGATGAGCAACGGGATGACAGTTTGTTTTTGATTTATACACGTAAGGTGTCATATCCAATACTGTAAGTTGTCTTTAGTTTTAATACAGTATGACTAAATTGACTTGGTGAAATGGAGAGTTGTATAAGTTCTATTCTTGTCCAGTGTCATCTCAATTTGCTTTATTAACTTTCTCTTTCAATGTATGGCTTTTTCTGGCTCAGGTAATTTCTTCTCATTCTTTTCCATTTCTTGAAAAATAAATTCACTTATTTAGGGAAAAGTATAATGACAACACATAGCATATTTTAAAGTTACAAGCATGAGTATTCATCTATGTATGTAGGGGTCACTACCTCCACAATACATTTAGTTTTTCAATCTCTCATATGTGGAATAAGGGTGCTGGAGAGACAGTACAGCAGGTAGGTGCTTACCTTGCAGGTGGCAGATCCAGGTTTAATCCCCAGCACCAAAAGGTGTGGCCCGAAAACAAAATACAAAACAAGAAAATAACAGATATTCAAAGTAAGCCATTGAAACTGGAGATTTTGTCTTTAGAACTAAGGTTTCAAGGGAAGAAGGGTGGGTGGGAAGGACTCTTGGGACACTTGGAGGGAAGTAGCACTCCAGTAACAGGTGTGGTATCGGAATTATGTGTGCACAAAAAGTATAATTAACAGCATTGTAAATCCATAAAAATGGTTTAAAAGATGTATGAGAACGAGGTGTGAGCTTGTTGGAGAATGACTGAAGGTGGTGCAGCCTACTTGCTTTAAGCACCACTTCACTTTAAGCATTTTCACTGCTCAAATGCAAAGGTTTAAACAATTTATGAATTCAGATACTGCACTTAAATTTAAAAAATTTTACAATAAATACTGTGTGAGAGTTTAGATAGTGAGGGATACCTATATAGCTATTTTATTGAAAATGACTCACTGAATAGAAATTCAAGATACAAAATAGCCTATGATACAAAGTTTCATGGAAGAGCATCAGATAAATTTTTCCAATTATAGGCCAGGGAGTAAAGAAAGCAGTATGGAGAAATAGTACAACATTCAAGGCACTTGCCTTGTACATGGCAAGAACCCAGGCTCTATCCCTGACACGTATATGGTTTACCAAACTCCACTATCCCTAAGCATTGAATCAGTAATAAGGCCTGCGCACAGCTAGTGTGCTTCCCCCCTCAGCCCCCAAAGTAAAACAGTATTATATTCTTATATTTTTTATTTAAGGAGGTGAAAAATTTTCTAAAGGTAGCATGAGAAATTTTTAGACTACTGGATAAGAGTATAACTGTAGACAAGCAATGCCTTTTCTGTGGCCCAGTTTCTTCATTTGGATGAGGTAGTTGACACAGGTTGCCAAAGGCCATTTCAAATTCAGAGTTGTGGGGTTTAATGAGAAATATGGGGAAATTAGTGTAGATATGCATTACTGCACGTCCAACTTTAAAACATATCTTGAAAATTTTAGAGAATTATGATTGTCAACTTTTTTTCCAGATCAGTTATGATTTGTGGGGCAGTCCAGCTATACTGGAAGCCTCATTTTGCTATGTAAGTTTGGAAAATATGATTGGAATTAGAGCTTTGACCTAGAGCAAATTCTATATAAGCAGAGAAAGCATGAAAAAAATGGAAATAGTGGGACAAGAGAGAGAGTATAGCAGGTAGGGAACTTGCCTGACATACCTGTAACCCAAATTTAATTCCTGGCACCCTATACCCTAGGCCCCACCTGTAGTGATCTTTGAGCACAGAACCAAAAGAACACCTCCAGTTATGGCCTCCAAACAAAAATGAAGTAGTGGAGTAGAATAAATGTTAGGTATTGGGTTATGACATTAACTCATTTGGAGAGCAGGAAACTGACATGACTAAATTTGAAAATGTTTGATAATCTGGGTATAATCAGTTCAGTTTACGAATATAAGAGGACAAAATTGTCATTTTAGAATCTCAAATTTTAGTACATAGACGCTATGGAATAATTAGATGTCTTATTAGAACATTTGCTCAGGGAAAACTAAGAAATGAGATTAAGAAATCATTGATGAACAAAGAAAATCCTTAAATTTAGGGCTTTAAACTACAGCAGTTTAGCAAATTGATATGCCATTGTTGTTCAAAGGGAAAATACAAACACATCAGAAAAGATGATGCCTGTGCTCCATTTGGCTAAAAGGTACATTATATCTAGTGAACATCTTATCCCTTCACTCTGGCACATCACAGCAAGCAGGATTCAGATAGGTGAACCAGGAAATGGATGTCCTCAATGTTACTATATACTAGAGAAGGCTGAAATCAACAGAGCTACCACACTCAGCTGAAGAATAGCATACTTAAAACAATTAAAAGAGCATACTCAGTGGTTGCAGAGAGGACCTGTGAGGAAAATTTGCTTTCACAAATAAAACTAACTCGTGGTTTCCTTTTTACACTGACTTCTGTGGTTAATAGAATATTTTAGGGGTTACATGACAAAATAGCACAACAAAGTAGATGCAGAAGAGAATCTTGCTATCATCTATTTAGACAGGCATTAGAGCTCGTAAAATTGTTAAGCTCTGCCATTTTGCTTATTCTTCTTTTGATTTTATAAGAAATATGCTCTTAACATATTGTTTTTAGAAGAATAAATATCTGTGTTCATTGCTTTAATTTCCAGTGTCTAAAATATTTATGACTATAACCCACACAAACATTCCATGGAGTCATTGATAATCTTTATATGTCAGTGAATCCTGAGATCAAAGTTTAAGAACTTCTATTTTAAAAGAACAGGATTAAAATACAAGATTTGTAGTTTAGTGGAAAAAATTAGAGCCAGTTTTAAAAGTGGAATGGGGAAAAAGAGGAACACCATAAAACTTTAGGAGCCTCAACCATTTGCTCTTAGGTCCTGCTCTGTTGCTTGGGGGCTATTAAGGGGGAGTACTTGAAAGGAGTATGCAGTGATGGGTGTCACTTGGGCTTCCTTACAAGCGACACAAACCCTTTGAACTATCTCCTTTACTCATGAAAATATGTTGTGAAAGTAAGGTTTGAACCAGAGGTGCAGTTTGATCCTCAGCACCATCCCTAGTACCCCTCCCTGGGTTTGACCCTGGTAGCACCTGATCATCACTATGGTAAAAATTGGTCTAAGTCTTGCCTGAGATGATCCCTAAAAATTACTGTGTGAAGTAAAATAATCTTATTGAGGGAAGACAACAAATTTTAAGAGGAATGTGCATGAGAGAAAGAGAAAAGACCAAAGAGAAAAGGAAGTTTGTACCCTAAAGGAAGACACATTGCAATGCCAGAGTGGAGAAAGATTGTAGAAAGATCAAACAATGCAGGTGAGTGGTGTCATCAGGAGATAAAGGAGAGGGGGCTAAAATAGTTCTAATCCTACCCAGGAGATTTCAAGGAATGAAGGATGAAAAGCTGAAAAAAATATCCCTGGGAAGTATTCACAAGGATAAAAGTAGAAATGCCAGCCCTATTAGTGCACAGAATTGGAATTCAAGATGTGATGGGGCTAGAGAGAGTGCAGAGGTTAAGGCTTTTCTCTGCATGTAGCTGCCTTCAGTTTAATCCCTGACCTTGCATATAATCCCTGAACACCTTCAGGAATAAGCCCTGAGCACCTCTGGCTATGACCCCCAAGATACACGAAAAGATGTGATAGCATTTAAAGGGACAAAGAAGTACTTTACATTATACTGATCAACACCAAAAAGAATACTTAAGAGCCATTGCTTTGAACAAATACTTGATAAAAGGAATTGCATTAGATAATGGATTTGATAAAGCCATATTCACTGGAACATTGATAAAGTAGACCGTGGATTCTTTTTTTCACCTGTGACCTCTTTTTTTTTTTTTTTAAATTAAATCACTGTGAAATAGACCCTTACAAAGCTGTTCATGATTAGGTTTCAGTCATAGTGTTCCAGCACCATTCCTCCACCAGTGTATATTTCCCAGCACCAGTGTCCCCAGTTTCCCTCCATCACTGGCCCTCCACCCCACCTGCCTGTATGGCAGGTACTTTCTCTTCTCTCTTCATTCTCTTTCTCTCTCTCCCTCCCTCTGTTATCTTTCTCTCTCTCTTTCCATCCATCCCTCCCTCCCTCCCTTCCTCCTTCCTTCTCCTCCCTCCCCTCCTTTTGGGCTTTGTGGTATATCTTTTCACTTATTTTCAATGCTCAGTTCTTGCCCAGTGTGAACATTTCTAATTGTGACCTCTTGTTGCCTGATAAATTTTTACATTACCCCAGGTATCTTGGTATATATAATGTGTGTTTGCATATCAAACATTTACTGATAATAAGTTTATTTTAAGGCAGATTTTTTTAAAAGATAGATTCCCTATAAAGGATCATGACTCAGTTTAAGAAGCTCAGTATTAAAATAACCTCCCCAAAAGCTCAGTGTTAAGATCCCCTTCCCAAAAAAAAAGTATCAATTCACCTGTCTTGTGAATTCACTTGGTTCACTGATATTTTGCTTTTTATGAAGTATTTTTAAAGCGATACATTATTCCTGTTAACAACGTAACAAGTTACTCCAACGCATAAGAGATGGAGAGACTTATAAATAGGCTACCTTAACTTCCGGAAAATTAGATTCATCTGATTTCTAGATTACTCATGTGATAGATACCCAGGTTTGGGATGACCTGAAGACCAGAGGGCCCATATGTGGTGACTCCATGTCACCTACCTTCTCACATTACGTTCATGTTAGGGTAGTTGTACTCTACATAGTGACTCAGGCTCCCAATTTCACTGTTCAAGGAAACAAGGCAGAATCCTCTTAGCCTTTTGTGACTGAGGCTTAGAAGTTCCATAGCCTAATTTTATCCACTTTGTATCACTGTAACAATTATAAACCTTCCCAGATGAAGGAGCAACATAAACCCCACCTCTTAAAGGAAGGAGTGTCAAATATAGCTTACACATGTTTAAAAACTTCCCCTTAATCCTCTCTTTAATCTGTCCACCCATTTATTTTCATATTTAAAAATGAATTCCTTCTTTCCTGAGATCCTCAACTTCAATATGTAGAATCCAGATGATATCCAAGCAGGTTTGGTTGTTCTCCCTACGAGGAGACTTAAGAATAAGACATTTTATTATTTTACCCCTAAAACCTGGTTCCCTTAGAGTCTCTTTAAATTTTGTGTGGCAAGTGATGAGAGAGTTTTGTTTTACTTCCTTGCTATCCTGGCTTACTAGACCAGTACTACTTTAAACTTTCTGGGTAGAGATTTGTTTAGATAACTCCTTCAGTGGCAGTGTTTTTTCCCCCATTTTCTTTGTCATTATAACTGACTTCATTACTAAAATTCTGCTATTTCATCCTCATTAATCTTCTAGAGGCATTCCAGTTCCACTCCCCAGTGGGTCTCAAAGCTAGTGCTTCTATGTTTTTGTTACAGTTGTATTCCACTGTCTGATACCAGATTCTGTGTTGTTTTTCTTTTGGAAACAAATTACAAAACACATAAAGCAGCTATCTAGGATGACTCAAAGACTAAGATCATAGTACTTACAATATACTCTCTATGTGGTTTGATTTCATCATAATATGATAGCCCCTTGTAATCTGACATGTAGTGACTCAGGACCAAACTCAATGTATTCCAGCAAACAGATGTTGGGGGGGTGGGGGTATGTGGTTTTGGGGGACTTGTTTCTCTTTTTCCCTTGGCTCTGAGTGTCTTCCTTTGACTATTTTGAATTGACCCAAGCAATAACAAGCCTGTCCAGAGTTCAAGGACGAATGCCAAGTTTACCAGCTGAGATGATAAGTAAATTGAGTTATTACTTCCTCATTTTTGACCTCTCAATTACAAGTGTTAGATTTAAAAAGAAAATATATGACTGTGTACAGATTGGATTTTTAAAAGAAGACTATATAATAATTTAATATGGCTTCGGGTAAAGTGATAGTATTATATAATAGTTTTATGTTTTCACTTTCGGACCACACCTCTCAGTGCTCAGGTCTTACTCCGGCTCTGTGCTCAAGGATTACTCCTGCCAGGAGGCAGGGGACAGTATGTAATGCTGGGTATCAAACCTGCATGCAAGGTGCCTTGCTCACTATACCATTTTACTAGCCATACACATAAATTTTAAAGTTCTGTCTAGTTAGCGAAAGTAAAGCTGATTCTTTTAGTAAAGGGTATTAGATGATCAAGAAGTGACTATAGTGACAATGGATGGACACTGAGATAAATATGGTATTTGAACAATTTGTTTCATTAGAGAAAAGCATTTTAAATGTGACTAAGTATATATATAATATATAAATAAGTTTATATAAAGAATATTCCTGAAAGTTTATTTAAATTGAAAAGAAATTTATATTGAATTGGAAGAATAGTGGATGACATATTTATAGTTCCTTAGAAAAATGTAATACCTGATATCATAGCATTTCATACATACATTTTCCATCAGAGGAAGCAAGAATGCTAGTTTTTGTGATTTTTAAAGTGAATTATACAGAATGTCCTCTGTGCTTATGGATGTTTTGCTATTGACTTATTTTACTTTATTTCGGGTTTTTTTTGTTTGTTTTTGCTTTAGGTTTTGGGGCCACACTCAGAGGCTACTATTTGGAGCTCAGTGCTTGAGTTTCAGACAAAACTTGGGGTACTGCATGGTGCTGGGATCAAATCTGGGGCTTCTATGTACAAAGATTGCAGTCCCTTTGATTTTTATCCCAAGCCCCCTCGCCCCCCTTTTTTAACTTTAAAAAATTTGTAGAAAGCTGGAGAGATGTCACTTGCCTTGCATGCAGCCAACCTAAATTCAATCCCTGGCACCCCGTAAAGTCTTGTGGGCCCCACAAGAGTGATCCTTGAGCACAGAGCCAAGAGTAAGTCCTGAATACTGCTGGGTGTGCCCCCAAAACAAAAAGACCCCACAATTTCTAGAACTGTGGTGGAAAAGGATAGTGGTTCTTGGTGATAGGTATGTTATGGTAACATTATACCTCTAAAGCATATAAACATACACATTTTTGTAAACCATTAATACCTCAAAAAATAAATTTAGAAACCTTTCAAAAATTATATTGGGAAGGTAGTTTGCTTGTAGTGCTCTTTAATTTTAGAAGCTTTCATATATGGATAAATTTACCTAGAAACTTTATTCACTTACAAAGTGCATATTTTATGAATGTGCAATAATTACATGCAGTATGTCTGTATATTTATGCATGTGTTCGCATTGAGGTTTTTACCATTAACTAGGTATGGTTTCAAACTGTGCCTTTATCATTAGTTTCTAAGTAATAAAAATAATTCATATAAATTCAACTAAAAAAAACTGATTACTTTAAAATACTGCAAAAACTCAAAACCAAATAAAGTATACTAGTCTGCTAATCCAGATATGTCAGATTACTGATATATTCATTTTTAGTGTAGACTTAAATTGAAATACTGAGCAAGCTTAATATTTTCAGGAAATTTTAATAATTGTTCAGTAATCAAAGATTATTACTTTGAAATAGAAAAATGAACGTGACAAAAACATAAATTGCTTTATTTAAAGAACCCACTAAGTATAAATTTCTAATTGACCTCTTAAATTTTGTATATAATTGTAGTTTTATTAATATACATACTCTTTTCATTAATAATTTCTTCTTCAAGGATCAAAGAGTTTACTACCATATTGCTGTACTACTTTGCTTAACCATTTTTTCTTTTCTGTGTCCACTTTTCTAGCTTTTCTGCAGTTAGAGAAAAGGGGACCACAGAGACCTCACTTTGATCAGCCTTCAGTAGCACCTAGGAAAAACTACTCATTCTCCAAAGAGGAAGTAAGACTGATTGATCGGGAAAATCAGAGGCTTTTGAAGGAACTCTCAAGACAGGCTGAAAAACCAGGAAGCAGAAGTACAGTTCCTAAAAGATCACTAGGTCCTCCCCCTAAATTATATCATAGTGCGCTCAACAGACAAAGGGAACAACAAAGAATTGAAAGAGAAAATTTGGTAAGTAACAAACTTTTTACTCTTAAAGAAAATTCATTTGACTATGCACTTTACAACCTGTTTTTGTAGCTAGCAAATTGTATTTTGGTGAAACATTAAAAGAAAGTTCTGAAAACTTCTTATTTATTTTTTTCTAGATCTGTTAAATTACTACAGTAATTTAGGAATTAGGGTCCATAGGTCAGATCCAAATAATCGCTAGCTAAATTTAGTTTATTTAGTTAAGTTCTTGAAAACTAACATGACTTATATTTCGTTTATTTAAAAGATAAATACAGTCTCAGAAGGTCATATTTAGTGATCTTCCACTTAAATGTATAAATAATGTTAAAAATCAGTTTCAGTTTGATCTTATAAATGCATATTTAACTTTTTGGTGGATGCCACCATTTGGGTTACATCTGGTGGTACTCAGGGCTTATTCCTGGCTCTGCACTCAGGGATCACTTTTTAATTTTTTTCTTTTTGGGTCACACCTGGCGATGCACAGGGGTTACTCTTGGCTTTGCACTCAGGAATTTCTCCTGGCAGTACTCAGGGGACCATATGGGATGCTGGGAATTGAACCCAGGTCGGCCGCATGCAAGGCAAATGCCCTACCTGCTGTGCTATCGCTCCAGCCCCAAGCCCTTTTGACGGGCTTGGGGTACCCTATGTGGTGTCAGTGATCAAACACTGGTCAGCCAGGTGCAGGGCAAAAATCTTACCTGCTGTAATATCTCTCCAACCCTAAAGACATTGTTTAATTGTAGGACTACTAAACCTATCCGTCCGCCAGTGTTTCCAGATCCCTCCTCCATTATCCCCCGACCCTGCACACCCTCTCAGTTTCCAGTTCTGTAGATCATGTCTTAGGAATTTTTTTCATTGGGATTGTCTATTCCCTTTCCTTGTTTCTTTATACGCTGCATATGAATGTGATCATCTGAGATTTATCTTTTACTTTCTGCTTCGCTGCAGTTTGCATTCAAGTTACAGTAAATTACAGTGTGTCATCTTTTCTCATAGCTGAGTAGTACACCATTGTGTGTATGTACCACTATGTCTTTGTCCACTCATCTATAGTTGGGCACCTGTGTTATTTCTGATCTTAGCTATTGTAAATAGTGCTGCAATGGATATAGGTTGTGGTACTAAGTCTTTGAAATCTCTTGTTCGTTTTACTTAAAGTACATCTCTGCTTGAATTCACATTTCGAATGCTCTCCAACCACATATGTCTAGTGGCCCTGGCCAGTGCAGCTCTGAATCACAAACTAACACGGAGAAGTGAAAACTGTAACCAAACAGAAAAACCAAGTTAATGTGTTATAGAATATCACTTATTATAAGGAAAATTAATTTTCCATATCTAAGCTCTTCACTCTTTAAACTAAAATAAAGCTAATCCTGATCTTTTCAGAGCTGTTTTTGCCTATTCCTTTGCTTCTTCATAACGCCTATTTTTTTCTATTTAAAATTTTTTAGTCCATTGAATTTGATTGTTTGCAATAAAAATCACATTAATTGGAGTAGGACACTCTTAAAATACCTTTCATTCTAGAAGTGTATTTTTCTGTTCATTTAAGCTTTCCTGTACTATTCCAGTAAGCCTTATTGTTTTCTATAGAACTGTAATTTTGTGTCACTATGAAATGACACATGAAATATGTGTATTTCATTTATTTTCATTACATTTTTTATTTCTTTTATAAATGAAGCTTTTTTTGTATTTATAAAGACCAGCCACCTACCAAACCCTAACTTAAAGTCACATTGGCTCCAATAATTCTTCAGTGTGAGCTGATAAACGTTTTAATCTGTATAGTAAGATGTTCAGAGTCAGGACAATTATGCATCCACATATAGCCTTTTGTGCAGCTATTTCAGTATCGGATACATGCGCAGAGTATATTTATAATTCTTAAGACTGATTTCCATCCTTTGTGCCATCTCACTGTTAGAGACCAGTTCAGATGACTGAGGCACAGTGGCTAATGCTGTTTGTTCCCATAACCTTACATTAACTTGTTAGCAATCCAAAACTGTTAGCTTATGTAGTGCCACTTCTTTCACTGTGGTTTGGCAGTCACTTCCCACTGGCTTAGGGCATTAGGATAGAACCCTAAACCCATGCATGCTTTCCACATACAAAGAATGTATGCATTCAGCATTATCATTGACCCTCAGTTATTTAGACCAATGGAATTAAAAACAAGTACCTTGCAGAGAAAGTAGAATAGGGGAGATGAAATATATTCCACAAAATTGGGTCTAATTATTTCTATTTAAAAGCATGCTGTTAAATCTTTCTGGCAAAGTTTCAGATTTTTGTTACATGTTTCATTAAGTAAAGTCTATTTTTCTCTCATTCACAAGGGGGGAAAAATCAAAAGAATTTTATCCATTAGAGGGCGTACATTCTGCATGTAGATGTAATTGTATTAGAGCTTTGTTATTTCCAAGAAGGAAATTATTCTGAAATAGTTTTGTTAAATCATATAACCTTCATTTAAATAACGGAATCTTATTTTTATGAAAAGTATAAGAATCTTAGGAGGAGGGTAGGGGAACAGTAAGGAAAAGAGAGTTTCACTGTAAGTTTAAAAGAAATGTTTTATTCCTTTAATTATATGTAATTTTCTGAGCTATGAAAATCTTCCTTAATCTTTTTTAAACCTTCTGAAAATATGTGTATGTACACGTTTGTATTTTAAAACTTAAGGGGGCCTAACTGCTTTAAAAAATACTTAATAGTTGGAAAACTGAAAAGAGGTTACAGTGGGTAGGGTGTTTGCTTTGTATGCAGCCAACCTAGGTGTGATCCCTCGCACTTTATATGGTTCCCTGAGCATTGCTGGTGTGGCCAAAAAGAGACATTCAGTGGTAGTGGTACACCACAATAATAGTGAAGGAGATAGACATTGGTGAATTTGTTAATTTTGTGTTCTAGAAAGTACTTGTCTTTTTAGAAACTATTGCTGTTTATCTTGGATAATAACATTGAGTTTCAAATTGTCTTTAATGAAGGCGTTATTGAAAAGACTTGAAGCTGTGAAACCAACAGTCGGTATGAAACGCTCAGAACAACTGATGGACTATCATCGCAATATGGGTTATCTCAACTCGGTTCCATGTTCAAGACGTGTGAGATCGACTCTTGGCCAATATAGCCCATTAAGTGAGCATATTCAAAATTATTTTGTGTTTTTATATTTTATCCTTTTTATATTTTGTTGTTTAAAAAATAGAGTATATATTCTTTCGGTTATCTTTAAGTACTGACTTTTGGAAAACATTATATTCATTTCCAGTCTTGCTTTGTTTCTTCAATTTTTTGTGCTGAAAATCAAACCTAGCATTTCATATGTACAGAGCACTTGTCCTACCACTCACTTGTATTCGAAGCTCTTGGCATGCTATTCTTTGTATTATTTCTCTTAATTTTAGGTTTAATTTACAAAATGTGATGGTATCATGGGATGATAGGTCTATTGAAACTATCTGTAGATTCATAGATGATAAACACTTTTCATTATTTACTAAAGAAAAAAATAAAACAATATGCTATTTAAAAATTGCTGAAGTATTCCTAGCTAGTTACTGATAATATCTTCCAATCATTATGTGTTTTGTCTTTGTCTTAGAGTAACACAAAACTTGACAAATACAGAGTTATCTGATATGTTCTTTCTTAATATTGTATTTGATCAGTCACTGGTAACAAGTAATCAGTGAATAATGAACACCTAGAATTAGAAAGTGCTTTGTGGAGTCAAAAACACCCTATGGAAGTCCAAATCATAGTCAGACAGTTAGTAGGAACCCCTATTGCTGCTATGCCCTCATTTAACCCCAGAAGACAATGCTCTGTGACTGAATCTCATCTCTTCTTAAGCCCAAACCCACATACATAGTTTATTGAACCATCTGCAAGCCTCTGACCATAGCAGGGTAGCTTGGGAGCTGCAAGCTAATGTCCGAGTGATTTTGAGCATTTAATTGTAGCCTAGTCCCTCTCAGACTGCAACAGACCTTGCCAAATGCTATACTTTTAAGCCACACTTAGCAGGTATACTTGAGCCTGGTACTACAGTTGCTGCC
This sequence comes from Sorex araneus, assembly GCF_027595985.1. Classification (NCBI taxonomy): domain Eukaryota; kingdom Metazoa; phylum Chordata; class Mammalia; order Eulipotyphla; family Soricidae; genus Sorex; species Sorex araneus. The sequence goes on along the minus strand of NC_073302.1, from coordinate 318,865,710 downwards.
AGGTGCTGGCAAACACAAATGCTACATACATCTGTTGAGTGTTAACAGTTGCCATTGGGCACTTAGGGTTGTGAAACCCCAGCGGGTAACAACACCTGCTTGATCTGGACAGCACAGCACAGCAGCTAGCAGCTGTGAACCCTGGACTGTAGCCCATGGCTGCCATGCCTCTGTTTTATAGTATACTCATGGCCACAAATTACCAGGAGTCATCCAGATTGACACAATCTCAGAGCCACAGTCTCTCTCTGGGATTAGCAAATGTGAACCCAAGATTGCTGCTTAGGCCTGCACAAACTTGGACCCTTAGTCTTAGCCTTCACATAGCACCAGGCGTTATGAAGAAGTGGAGGAATTTAACTGCGTTGATGATGGAAATAAAAGTCTGGGAAGAACACAAGAACATTAGAGCTTTCTAAACTCTTTGGTGAAGACTTTATGGATTCCCACTTGTTATGATTATCAATGAATTGAGGAGACAAAGAATTTCAATAAACACATAGAAAGTATGAGGAAAATTCATTTTTAAAAAGCTCACTGAAGCTAGGAATACAATAGTTTAAAACATATAGAGGGCCTTATTAGCAGAATGTCAGAAGCCAAGTATCAAATCAGTGAGTTGAAGATAAGATAGAGGAAGCCATTAACAGAAGCAGAAGTGGGCAAAATAATGTTTAAAATGAAGAAAGATTTATAAAACAGTATCAATAGGAATAACATTTTGTTCGTAGATTCTATCAACAGAAGAGTAAAGGAAAAAATTACTGATTGGAGAAACAGAGTTTTCCCACTCTTAGGAACAAGACTTATATCCAGATCCAGGAATTTCAAGAGTTTCAAACAAAATAAGTTCAATTAGACAAATACCAACACATAATGTAATTAAAATGGTAGAAGCCATAAGAGAAAGAATCCTGAAAGTAGCAACAAAAATTAAAGATTCACAATTAAGAAATTTATTAAATGAGATTCTATAGGTCAGAGGAAACAGTATATTATAGCTAATATTTTTTTAAAAAAGACCTTCAAAGAAGAATACATATATAGTTAGGTTATCATTCAGATTAGAAGGAATTATACACAACTTTCCAGACAACAGTCGAAGAAATTTATGGCCTCTAAACCAGCTATGCAAGAAATGTACTAACTGGTCTTTTATAAAGGGTAGAGAAAAATACTAAGATATTTAGATAACAAAAAATGTGGGAAAGGAGAATAATAATAAACTTGAGGTTTACTTGCTTTAAATTTAATAGAGAATTAAGCATAGACCTCTAGATGTAAAATTAATGGTAATGTCAGGACAGAAATAGTCGGGGAAAAAACAAACGAGACCAATGGAACCTGACCACTCCATAAAAGGCTAATATCACAATACATGGGGAGAGAAAATGAAATTAAGGACAAAGATGCAATAACTGTCTTTGAAAATACCCAGTTTTCATATAGAAAAGTGGAATTAATTTCTTTATTTCAGTGATTTCATTAAATATCAGTGGCCTGAACTTTTCAAAAGGCACAGAGTGGCAGGATGAATCAGGAAAACTAGATCCAACTTCTGCTGCTTATAGGAGACACATTTGAACTTTCATGATAAACACAGGCTTAAATAAAAGATTAAAATCCACAGATTCAAGCAAGCCTTAAAGCAGGGACAATTATACTTATATCAGCAAAATAGATTTCAAAACACATAATGAGATAAGAGATGGACATTATATAATAATTAAGGAATCCATACATTAAGAAAATATAGTACAGTATCTGTACTCCAGATAAAGGAGCATCAAAATATTTTAAGTGACTTCTAACAGGCCTGAAGAAAGACACCAGTAGCAGCACAATAATAGTCCTGTTTACCACTGAATATCTCATCAGTCAAACAAATTATCAATAAAGAAATAACAGCCTTAAATAAGGTAAATAGCTAAGTTTAAAAGATAGGGCTATACACCCTCAAAGCCAAATACATCATCTCCAGTGCCTGTGGACTTTCTCCAGAAGAGATCACATGCTGAAACACATAACAACTAGGAAATAAAATCTGAGCAGGCTAGCAGGGAAATTGAAACAGTAATAAAACAAAAAATATTACAGAAAACATGGGTTTATAAGATAGTTTTACCAACCTTTAAGTTTAAATAAAGTATAAGCATATTCTTATATGCTTCAAAAAGACAAATAGGAGGAAACAAGAATTCTCCTGGTTTCCAACATTACCCTAAAAAAAGACAAAGACATTACTAAAAAAAGAATCTTTTTAGACAATATCACTAAGGGTCATAGATACACAGATACACAACAAAATCTTTCTAGCAAAGTGAATTTAACAATATATTAAGACTGTTGTTCATTACAACTAAACGGATTTTCTAGGACTGCCGGGGATTCGACATGTTAATATGAAATATCACATCCACAAAAGGAAAGATAAAAATCTTAAACCCTTATGAATAGATAAAGAGAAAGCATATAATACCTAAACACCCTTGTAAATTAACCTCAATAATTAACTTTTTTTTTTTTAAGATGGGAAATAATTGGTCAGCACAATGTCTGGTCTAGGACTTTGGGTCTGGGGGAGTTTTGGTTACTGTTTCAGTTTCCACACTTAAAATCTTTAATTTAGGTCTTTTTACTTCTTGTTTCAGTCTTGATAGGTCATATTTATCTAAAAATGTATCTTCTGTGGTAACAAGTTCATTGGCATATAGTTATTCAGAGTAATCTTTAAAGTCTTTTGTATTTCTGTGGTGTCATTGTTTCTTTTCTCATTTTGATTTTATTAGAATTTTCTCCTTTGTAAGCCTAACTAAAGTCATTGGCTTTATTTGAAAGGGAAAAGAGACTTAGTTTCATTTATTTTTCTGTTTATTTAATTTTGGTTTTTATATCATTTCATCCTGCTCTGATTTATATTTTTCCTTCCAGAAACTGCTGGTTTTATTTTTCAGTTCCTTTAACTACAAGGCTAAATTGTTTATGCAAGGCAAGGCCAGCATCTTACCTGCTGTATTGCCTTTCCCTCTGTATCCTCCCTACCCTCTGTACAATCTCAGCAGCATGGTTGTTACATTTTTTAGTTTATGAGGACTTCAGAAGTACATCTTTGATTAGAAATTTTTGTTTTAATTGTTAAAAACACTGAAGAAAATTTAGTCTAAACGTGAACTTAAAATTTAAAAATAAAACTTATTAGATATTGACTTAGCTATTTGGTTTAAATATTTAAAATCATTTCTTGTTCTTTGTATATTTTCAGGAGGAGCTTCCAGGACATCTAGTGCTACCAGTGGTCTCAGTTGTAAGAGTGAGCGATTAGTTTTTGACAAATCTAATGGCCTCTTGCTAAGACCTAAGCCCCCTAATGTCCGTACAGCTTGGTTATAAAACATTTTTTTTAAAGATTGAACAGTTCTTATTGAAGTGCTCTTGTATATTACTCTAATTCTCTCTGTAAACATCTGTGACAGGGTTTTAAGCAGTTTAAGGTATAAAACTGTTTTAACTTATTATAATTGAGTACAAAATTGTTTTTTAAAAAATGTAAAACCAGTGTTTTTATATGATGTATTTATAGAAGATGTTTATGACTTAATAGAGAAATGGTAATATGCGTGTATGCTTTCTTAACATAGAAATGATTCAGCTGTCATGCTGACAAGACAATGTTATAGTATCACTGCACTTTGGACCCAACATGTTAAATACATAGTTATCATTTTACATTTTTCTTTTGCATTTCTTGTAAACTCTAAACCATGAGTGTAGCTCCTAAATTTGACTGACTTTGATTACTATTTGCTTCAGAATTTAGATAATGTGGCTCATAGCTGGACTGTAAGATTGTTACACTTTCTTATGACTTCCTGAAATTTATTTTTATTGATGGAATCGATTTTAGATTTCCTAAGCAGATGGAGAGAGTCTTGTTCTGGGACAGTCATTGTTACTCAGAAGTAGTTACTTCCTTTGTAGAAGTGTGCTTAAAGATTTGATCAACATTCCAAACCATTTCAAACTGTATCTTTAAAAATCCACTCTAGAATCTTCTCTTCTGTAAAGAATTGTTAATGATCTTGAGAAATAGGTGCTGCAGTCTACAGCTTTGTGAATAAATTTATATGGGGACCAGGCCAGCATAAGCAGAAACAAGTATTTGTCGATTCAGCAAAATAGAACCACTTGTGAAAAGGCCAAAGGCAGATTGAGTTGTGTTACTACAGTGTTCTTAGGTGATGCTGATAGCAGGTTGTAATATATGTAGTTAGTATATATTGAGAAGAAAAATGAATGCACCATCTTAGAGCTGTAGGAATAGCAGCTAATGTTTTTAACGAATGAAAAAATAGTCATCTATGGTGATTCTGCTTTTTATTTGTTGGTCTTTTCAGTATATCCTTAGAATGTGTTGCAAGGTATCCATATTAAATGCCATGTTACTCTTTATTAACCTGATATTAATCATTGTTTTAAAATACACATTTTAAAAACTATAGCCACTAGAGGATTTTTCATTTTTTCTGGTGTTAGCTCATGCTCTGTGGCATGTTCTCTCTTAGTACATCTTGGCAGTAAGCCAAACATCATTTCACTAAATGTCAATTCAGAATTTCTTGGTCTTAAGTTCATATTGACAAATATTGTTAAGGATAGAATATGAGAAGAATGGGAACAATAGGTTTTAAAAATATGTGAATGCAGCCTGACTCAGATTTTTCTGCTTCTTTCCTTGGACTATCATGATGGTGAGACGTTTCTTGATGCTGTTTTCTAGTGAACAGATTTTTATATCATCTAGTATCTCACTTTACAGATAGGTTTCATTTATACTAAACAGATTTTTTTTAACTTATTGCAATTTTTAAAGGCTTATATAACAGCATATTTTTTGAAAGAAAAATGCTATATTTAAAGCTCTGCGTTTGGACATCTTTCCATCAATAAGCTGATCGTCAGTAGATTTTTAATTAGGGAAAAAAGTTACTTCTTTTAATTTGTTATGGAGAAGAAAGTGACTCCTTTATGTTCATAATGGCATTTACCTCTAAGTAAATTTTGTAAGAGTTTTGTTGCTGTATCAAGAGACAATACATAGTAAAAGCTGTACTTAATTTCAGATATTAATTTTAATGTTTTTAGTTTTGACTATGAAAGGGGAAATTTATCTGTGACTAATGAGGAATTCAGCTTGAAGTTGAATGAACTCAAAATGAAGAAGAGTAGCATCTTTCCAAAGCAGGATTTATAGATCTATTGTCATCTTTACTTATGTGATAAATAGAAGGATAGGAGTTGGAAGTGTGATGCTCTGACATAAGTCAAGATACTTTAATGTTGTCATGCTTTAACAGTCCTTTTTATGAAGAAATCAGTATATTTTCAGCACAAGAAGATAACGTGATGGGTAATCTAGCACTTCTTTTGTTTACTTCCCTAATTACATATTTTGAAGATTTACATCTGCTACTAGAAATTATAATAATCTAAAGTCTAGAGTTATTAGGGAAAGTTCTTTGTAAAAGGTTAAAGTAATGTTGCCCCAATTATAATAAGAATATGAAAAGTTTTAACCTAAAATTTCCTAATGGATAGCTATGATCTCATATTTCACCATCTTTTTTTCAGTCTTTACAGAAAGCTGCTTTCTTAGCAAATAAAAATATTTGTATTTGCTTCTAAATGTAATACAGTGTAGTTGTATTTTAACCCATTAGCTTAAATGTCCAAAGTGAATAACTTTGGCAACTTTAAAGAGTGCTCTGGTTTGATTTGTGTGCTTCTCATCTTCTAATTCAAATACTGCACACTATGAAAAGTATTATGATCAATATAAAATCAGATATATATTTTATTTATTTACTTTTTAATAAATGTATAAAATGCTTAATATTTTAAATGCCAAGGTCTTATAACTGATTGTAAACCATCTTAGAAAGTGTATTTAATGCTCATGGCTTATTCTGTTTCCATGAATAAAGATTGGTAAGAAACTTAAAAATCAACATCCTTTTTAAATTCCCCAATCACTGTGATGTATTTTAGGCATGAAAAAGTAGATCGATGTAGTAAATAAATAAAATAATTGAAGATAACTGGACTTCTATTCTTTGTCTCAACTGTCTTGGTTTTTTTCCCATTATTTAAATTATTAGAGTGGCATTTACAAAAGTAAGAATTATTGAGAATGTGCTTGGAAGAAGGGGTGGTATGTCTTTCAAAGTTTGACATTTATGAGGGGAAAAATTTGTTTAAATTTGCTTTCCTGATCATTCCTGTAAGTAACCATCTAATTTGTTTTGGAAAATTGAAATGATGCTACTGTCGTCAGTTGCTATAGTACTGTTATTTAAACATCGGGTATACAGTGGTATCTAATTGTGATTTTAATTGAATTGCTCTAATAATCAGAAACATTTTCTTAAATGCCTTTTAACTTAAAAGGGTTGAGTTTTTAAAAGTGTTCTTATTTTCCTAACAGTTCAATGTTTTCCTTGTTAAGAAAGGGTGTTAAGATGTTCGATATATCTGTGGAGTTACAGTGCAAATATTTTTAGCACTATAGCTTGCTTTTTCACTTTATATAAATGATATTGTTGAACAGAAGTTGATTTAACTTCAGTTTGATTCATCAGTGTGTTCAGAGTTCCACAGTCTGGTGGACTTGACTTGCCCCTGTCCAGGCTCTGCTTTCTTGATCTGTGTCCCACCCCGGACACCCTCCACCGACTCCTGAAATGAGACTATGGGCAGCGCCCTCCCTCTGGTGTTCATTCTTAGCTAGTCTTCGCATTCATTCTTGCATCCAACAAGTTGTTACTTAACACCTTTCATGTTTCCGGTACTCTTCCAGGTTATGTCAAACGGCAGTGAAAATGCTAAGGATCACAAACCTTGAGCATCTTAGGCCTCCTCAATGCTTTGCACTTAGTGTTTAGTACTGCCATAGCACAAATCATGCTGCATATTTTACACAAAGTGAAATGTTTAGTTACTTGAAATACCAATTTTCGTAAGGTTTGTTTTTTAATGTCTTTTGTTTTTTTAAAAATGTACAGGCAGGGGGCAGAGAGATAGTACAGCAAGGCACTTAACCTTGCATCTGTCAATCCAGATTCAACTCTCAGCTCCACATGGTTCCTTGAACCCTACTAGGAGTGATCCTTCAGCACAGCCAGTAAGTTCCAAGTATAGCTGAGTATAGGCCTCCCCCAAAATTTCCAGCTAACCTATCTCACGATAATTCAGTAAAATTTAAAAAAAAATTTCTTTTAAATTTCCATCTAACTTCATCCTACATATTTCCCCCACATTTAACTGTAAAATAAGGTGGCTTAGACCAGAGATTGCTGAAGCAGCCACTCACCTTACATGCAGCCAACTCCAGTTCAATCCCTGGCAATACATATGGTCCCTTAAGCACTGCGGGGGGCAAACCCAGCCCCTTCCCCCCCACTACGTGCAAGCACTCCCCTCCCCCCAAACAACCCTGCCTGCTCAGCACAGAGCATTGAGCAGTATGTATGGCTGTAACACCACCTACTCCCACCCCCAACTAAAGGTGGCTAAAAAGAAGATGCCTGTAGTTAGGGCTTTAAGGAGAATACATTAAAAATGAAAAATACTGTTTCTTAGTGCATGTAGGAGGAGAGCTCTGTGAGAAGGAGAGCTAGGAAGAAGTTCAGAGGTTGAACACTCAGTTCCCAGTTGCTGGTTAAATGCAAGTCCTTTTCATCTTTGCAGATCAAGATGGGCTTGCTTTGCATGCAGCCAGCCTGGGTTCCATTCCTGAGCACATGAGCACAGAGCCAGGATTAAGTTTTGAGCATTGCTGGGTATTGCCCAAACATCACAACTTCCCATCCCTAAGATTCTAAAAAAAATAGGACAACAGGAGAAAGGCTGCCTCATCACAGCCAGATCACTGCATCCCATCAGAAGCTTGAGAGTTGTAGGTGCTCCTGTTGAATGAATTTGCCTCAGTGTGAAACTGATTCCACAGGACTCCTTAGATCTCAAATTAATCTCGAATACAAAGATCTCCAATTTCTTAACATTAAAGGTAACTTATGCAGAAGTAGAGATAGCCTAACATCTATGTCACTTACAGAGTGCAGCTAATGTGTACCAAAAGATAATTCTCTACTTCCTGTTCCATGTTAAAGTCCAACTTAAAGACTAGGAAAAAATATTTGTTTATTGGTTTGGCTAAGAGGATCAATCATTCATTATTCGATTCCCAGCTTCTTTTCAAATTCTCCCTCAGCTAAAATCAGGTTTGAAAAGACTAAAAGGGCAGATCTTATTTTTATAACGTACTGCACCAAAGTATTCCCCTTCTCAACCATCCTGCTTTCCTTTACCCTTCATCAGCAACAGATTTTGAATCATTTCTATCATCCTACTTAGTATAGAAAGCAACATGGAAACTTATCTAGAAGTATTTTGATGTCTGGATAGATTTAAGGCCCCAGTTCTCTAGGGTCTTAAAACACCAAGTACTTTCTGTTATTGAAATGAGATTGACAGACATTCTTTTCTGTGTTTTTATCCTTTCCTGGAAGACAGATCTACTAGATTAAGGTATATGTAACCTTGGATATGATGCAGCATATCCCTTATTTTCTGTCAATTATCATGGCGAAAGGGACAGTTTTTAATTGTTCAGGCAGGAAAAGCGTTGGAAGGAGCATAAATGACAGGGTACAGGGGTAGCACATAATTCAAACCACCTTTTATGTATCTGGAGAAAGACTTTTGCCTATGTACTCTGAGGACATAGGATTAGCTTTCTCTGTATCAGTCTCAGCACGTGAAGAGTTCAGTTTTCTGGACCTAAAGTGCTTAACTGCCAAATTGGAATTTAATGAAATACTTTTTGCTCACAGATGTATGAGTCAAATTCAAACTGACTCCTCTAGTTTCTGCTGAAATGTCAGTGTAACATACCCATTTGCCTAACAACAGCAGATGCTTTCTATATCCATGCATCTGAAGAGTTTTTGTTCAAAGTTTACCTTCTCCATTGCCATTTCTCCCTCCTAGTCCTACTCAACTTATTCATTATGTTATACATTGCTATTTTACAGTACCATTTATTCCTCCCTCCCCATTTAAACTTTCGAACGGACCTAAACATTAAATACCAGCTCGCTAATAAGTATTTCTTGTGAATACTGTTCACTTGCATAAAATTCAGTGTCATGATATTTTATCCCAGTTCTCTAAAGGCCTTAAAAGAAGTACTTCTAACCAGGCATGACTAAAAACTGGCTCAAAGCTTATTGTGGAACCTTAGAATTCCTGAAAACTGACAGAGTTCCTAAAGTAAGGTGAGACCTGGGAAGCCATAATCCTTGTCACCATTCTAGAGTCTAAACACTATGGCCATGAGGTAAGAAAGAAACATGCATAAAAACCTGCTGAAGTTTGAAAACAATGTTAAGTATTGTGGGTACTTGGTGTGATAACAGCATACTATCAGACATGCAGAAACTTAGTCCCAGATTTATAAATAACTTATGTTTGAAAACAAATTTGTGATCTGAATGTTATCTTGCAGTTAACTAAGAAATCAATAAGTGAGAAAACACTCATTAAATGGTCTTTTATTGATAATTCACATTCATTTGTTTTTTTCAGTGAAGTATGAGAAGTTATTTCATATTTGTTGTGGGAATTCAAATGTAAAATAAATATAAAACACATTTGTGGTTTAATGAACACTCGATGTTAAGGTTCTGTTGTTGTTTCTGTTCTGAGGTATTCCTTTCAGTTTGGTTTCATCCAAGAGCTTTTTACTTGTAGGAAGTTTATTAAACCACACCATGGATCTGAAACCACTGATCTTGAGTTTTAATTACCAGATTAAACATATTTCTTAATCTCATCATACAATACCAATACAAAAGCACCACCCATGCCTCTCAGTACATTGGACCAGGCTCCTTTGAAGAAAGCATTGACACCTTCATCTTTTGCAATCTTGCTCCAGCAGTCCAGTGTCCCTGTGTACATAATATCCGCTGTGGGAAAAAAAGTTGGTAAGGATCAGGAACTTACTTTGGAAAGAGAGTTTTCCCCAGAAAGACATTTGCACACAATGTATTACAGAAGTAAGGCTCCTTGAGCCTTAAGCCACACTCCAAGTAACACTCAACTAGACACCCCTTCCTTGGGAAGGTCTTTGTAATTCTAGTCCAGTTAGCTCAAGATCAAGCAAAAAAACTGGGGCAATTCACAGCCCAACTCAACTGTTAACTATAACACAGGAAGGGGGCAGAGTACTAAGCTGCATGGCCTCCTTTGTTATAGATTAAAACTGAGGCCTGTTCTCTGACTATACTGCTCAAGATGATACAACTAAGCTGATCAAAATAAAATGTAGCATCTATGTTTCAATGTAGAGAAACCAAAATGCTTTCTAAGGCAAGAGATCATGAGGCCTCTCACCTGACTTAAATCACTAACACCCGGGGCTGGAGCAATAGCACAGCGGGTAGGGCGTTTGCCTTGCACACGGCCGACCCGGGTTCGAATCCCAGCATTCCATATGGTCCCCCGAGCACCGCCAGGAGTAATTCCTGAGTGCATGAGCCAGGAGTAACCCCTGTGTATCGCCGGGTGTGACCCAAAAACCAAAAAAAAAAAATCACTAAGACCCATTATTATTTGTAAAAAGCAGGTAAGAGAAGCAAGAACGATGTATACATATAGTTGCAGATTACCCTTGATTCTGCACCCAGGGGAAAGGTGAAGGTCCTTCTTATACTATATAAGCTAAGTACATTCACCTCAAACACCCCATTTTGATCTTATTTCTTCAAAGGAATGGTTGAGAATGTTAGTGGCAATCAACAATCTTGACACATCGTTCTTCCCAACTCGGAATGATGAAGACTATAGAGAGCAGTGCAGTGTTCTCTTGAGTAGAAAAATAAGGTTGAGATTAGGTCTCAGGCTTACCTCCTTTCCGGCCAGACTGCATCATCATCCTACGGCGAACCGTGTCAAAGGGGTAGGACACTAGACCTGCAACCGCTGTCACACTCTGGGCAATCATCCAGCTCACAATAATGTGCACGTTCTTGGGGTCCGGCAACATCCCTGTGGGCAGAGCCAAGAACAGCTAAGAAGCGCTTTCTCCCAGCAGCCTGGTAAAGGGCAGGTGAGGGTGAGGAGCTAAACCCTTCTCTGCTGGAAGGTCTGGCCCCTAGTGTGCCTCACAGATGACCAGGAGTCAACCCGGGCAAGCAGGGGAAACCAGATTACAATTTAGTCCCTAGATCAAGGTGACGTGGCTCTAAGTTAAACTGAGCCAATGATGCTATCATGTGGGAGTTAATCTCCCCCTTTTCCTCTCTGGGTAAGTCAAGGCAGAGGTGACTGCAGTAGATGGACAAAGAGATTCCATACCACTTCCTCATTCAGAAACCTGTTTAGTTCAGGAATGTGGCGGGGAACAAGATGAGCAGATAGTCTTCAGGACCACTTCTGCATACCCCTCCCCCCATCTGGGGGTCCCTGACACTCTGCACTCACCCTTGGCAGTATCATAGACTCCGAAGTAGGCAGCTCTGTAGATAATGATGCCCTGGACAGACACACTGAACCCCTGGTAGAGACCCTTCAGGCCATCGGACTTGAAGATCTTGCTGAGACAGTCGCCCAGACCACTGAACTCACGCTGGGCGGAACCCTTGCCAACGTCAGCAGCCAGCCGGGTCCTGGCAAAGTCCAGTGGGTAGACAAAGCAGAGGGAGGTGGCCCCAGCTGCCCCACCGGAAGCCAAGTTACCCGCAAAGTAGCGCCAGAACTGCTTATGGCGGTCCACGCCCCCCAGGAAGATCTGCTTGTACTTGTCCTTAAAGGCGAAGTTGAGAGCTTGAGTGGGGAAGTAGCGGATCACATTGGCCAGGTTGCCCCTCCAAAAGGAGGCAAAGCCCTGCTCCTTGGGGATTCTCACCACACAATCCACGATACCCTTGTACTGCTTCTCAGCACTGATCTGTTTGCTGGCATGCTGAACCTGAGGGGGCGAGGGGCAGAGGAAATCGGTCAGGAGCTGGAGGCTTGCACTGCTTTGATTTGCTTTACAAAACCATCTGGGGAAATCAAACTACTAGGAAATGTAAATATGTTAGCTAACTGGATGACGAGACCACCCCCCCCCCCAATCCAATTTTGCCAGTTATCGGGCAACTGAGAAAAGACTATGACAGAAAGCATAAAGATGAGGGGCCAGGGAGACAGCACAGTGGGTGGGGCACTTGCACAAAGCCAAAAGGTTTCCAACCCTGGACCAAATACTTCCTCCTGCACCACCAGGAGTGCTCCAACAGCAGAGCCAGGAGGAAGCCCTGAGCACAGCCAGAAATGTCCCCTCCAAAAAAAAATAGGGTGGGGAGAGAAAAGACTTTTTTTTGCTTTTTGGGTCACACCCAGCGGTGCTCAGGGGGTACTCCTGGCTTTGCACTCAGGAATTACTCCTGGCGGTGCTTGGGGGACCATATGGGATGCTGGGGATCAAACCCGGGTCAGCCGCATGCAAGGCAAACGCCCTATCCGCTGTGCTATCGCTCCAGTCCCCGAGAAAAGACTTTTAATTGTGCGAAGATAAATACTGCATTTCTCCTAGGTCCCAGAGCCATACAAGGGGAATCAGGGAGATAGAAATGATTAAGGATAAGCCCCTGCTCCCATTGAATGGACTTGATTGGGCAGGAGCGAGGACTCCTACCTCTCTGCTCCCTGGACCTCTACTAAACACTTGACAGCAGAGAGTAAATCCACAGACATAAGTCAACATTTTTAAGCAACGGATCCAGGGACTGGATGACTGTGGAATCTATGGCTGTGGTGTGCAGTGTGCTGGGGGGAAAAGGTCGTCACTGATGATTTTGACACCCAAATGGAGTTAGCTCAATGCCTCCCTGAGAGGCCCTGGCCTTAGGGGCACGTGGAAATTAAACAGCAGAGATGGGAGGATGATCATAAGTGATTCAGGGACGAGCTGAGGAAGAGAAGAATAAGAAGGGGAGGAAAAAAGGTACACAGCATTCAGTGTTTCCTCCGAAAAAATCGTTTGCAATTTCTTAAAGATCCGTTCCCCTGTCCGCAAAATGCAAGAAATAGTACGCTGTGACGAGTTACATAAAAATGAATGAATGAAGCGACCTCCCGTCGCGGCACGGGCCCCAGGCGGCGCGAGCTCGGGGAACCACTGCATTGATGATGCTATTGTCCAAGATGGGGGTGCGGGTTAGCGAGTGAAAAGCAAAATTGAAAAAAAGGTGAGCGCGACCTAGGCGATCTAAGGGCAGCGCCAGCACCGTCCCGGGAAAGGGATTCGGCTGGCGCGTCACCAGCCCCGGGTGGGTTTCCATATATAGACACTGAACGCCCCGCGCCACCCGACACCAGGAATGCCTCCGGGCCCCGTCTCCGCAGAGGGCACCTTCCCGGGAGCGGGGGGCCGGAGCGCGGGCACCTCGGGCGGGTTTTCCTGCAGCGCCCACCCGAGCCCGCTGCACCCCCCCCCCCCAGCACCCGTGCTCACCTGCAGCAGCAATTTGACCCTCTCGATGGGGGCCACCGCGGTCTTGGAGACGGCAGCGGCGATGCCGCCGGCCAGGAAATCCTTCACGAAGCTCATTGCTTGGTCACCCATGATGACAGGCGCGCGCTCGCTCTCGCCTCCGCCCGGCCAGGCACCGCCACCCCGTCTCCGTCCCCGCGCGACGCTTGTCCCAGCCCGCAGCGCCCCTTATATCCCCCCGCCGGCCTCTCGCGAGAGCAGGCAGGAGCCGTGGGCCGCGCGCGCCGCGCGCATTGGCTGCGCAGGTGCTCGGGTGCCCCCGCCGCGGGCCCCTCCTCTGCAGAGGGCAACGGGGGCGCCGGCGCTTCCGGGCGGCCGGGGTGGGCGCGGGGGCCGAGCCTGCAGCTTGGGACGTTTAAAGGGCAAATGCGCGTTATCTGGGCCTGCGAGTCGAGGGAACGCCGTGTCTCGGCGGCGTGCGGGCCGCTGTATTTATAGCAAAAGGAGCCTGGGCCCGACCTGGGGACACGCGCAGGCCCTAGAACCCCGGACCTGCACCGACCCGCGCCTGGCCACTGCGGTGATCATCGCAGGCTGGGTTTTTCAGATTTTTTTTTTCCCTTCCCCGTTTCAATTCTTAATTCGCCCTGGTGGGGCCCTCCCCAGGGCCCCGCTGGCTGGATGGCGGGGCGCTCCGAAGCTGTGTCCTTTTGCAGAATGAATTAGGCTGCGGCAGAGGAGATGTCAGTGGAGCCTCGATGCTATGATTGCCTCACACGATCCGGCAACCTGCTGCATCCGCTCTGGTCTCCGTTCAGTCATTCGAGCGGGTATTCTCTGGAGGTCACATATTCATGGGCCGGAATCTCTGCCCCCACTCCCCAACCTCGAGAAAAAATCGTGCGCTGTGGAATGGGCCGACGGCCGGGGTGGGGGGCTCCCTAGGCTGAATACACGCTGCACATCCTCACCCCGTGACGTCAGCCTGATGGTTCCAATGGGGACCTTATAGGACCACCTTTATATAAAGCCCTTAAGGACTTCCTATGCCACTCGGCTCTCAACGAAATCTCAGTGACTATTTTGGCCAAAACTCTGGCATCTGGCGGCTTCTGAGGATCAGTGCTCTTAGCCTTCTCTGTTCTTCCCTTTGAGTAGTGAGGTGGTGAGGACGTGCAGTAAGAAAAGGGGGAGCCCTTGCTTGTATTTGCATCTTTGCTAGGCTTTTTAAATTTTCATTTGTTTAACTTCTTTTCTGGGAACAAACTCTCTAATCCTAAAAAATTGATTGCAATTGATTTTATATATGTGTGTATATATTTGCATATATAACCTTATATACGTGTGTATATGTATAAGTTTATTCTCCTTAAACTTTTAAAGGGCAATTCATGTGAAAAAGAATACAGTCTTTCTTTTCACTTTTTTTTTTTTTTTGCTTTTTTTTGGGCCACACCCTGCAATGCTCTGGCATTACTCTTGGCTCTGCACTCAGGAATTACTCCTGGCAGGGTGCTCAGGGGACCATATGGGATGCCAGAACCCGGGTGGGCCACATGCAAAGCAAACTGATGTACTATCACTCTGTCCGGATACAGCTTTTCAAATACACTTATTCCTTCCCCTAGAATAATTGCTATTAGTTTTAATTTCTTGTTTCTACTCTGTTCTTCCCATGGGTTAACACTTACTTTTGCATTTAACAAACACATTTTTTTTCTTTTTACCACAAGCTTGTTGATGAATGTTATTATCATCCTATTGGGTATTTATTGAACTGTTGCTAGGTGTCCCTCTGAGTCTGGAGACTTAGTAGAGCAGAGGTCACTGGCTGGATGCCAGGACCCGGAGGATAACATTTGTCTGCAGCTGTGTCACACTAGAACTGGAAACCCAGATGAGCATCTGAAAACTAAGTGCACAGTTGACAGAGGTTAAAGCAGGCAGAAAGGCAAGACCTGAGGATAAATAAAAAAGATGATTAAGTATTCATACAACAAACACTGAGAATTTCTTGTATACTGAGGGTTCCATGTAAGTTTTGATTCAGTTTTCAAGAAATCTAGGGTTCAGCTGTTGATATTTATCATTTGTTCAGTTTTATTCATCATAGCTTCATATATAGATTCACATGATCACATAATCCAAATATGATTGCACCTTTTTTATACAAAAAGATGCTTCTTTTTTTAGAATGGAAACTGATACGACTGTATTTACAAGGGGTTTTTTTCCCTCTAAGTTTTTCCCTTCTCATATGTTTTGTAAAATGAATGGGTGGGTTGAATGTTCTAAAAGTTCTTTTTAGCTCCTGCTCCATATTGAGAAGCTGATAGTCACCAGCAACATAGGGGGACTCTTGTCTCCTACAGATCCTCTTCCAACACTAGCTTTGTTTTCCACCGGTAGTTTTATGCGCTGGATGGTACCATTTGTTCTTATCTGCGAGTGGCAGTGGGGGAGGTATTCCTGCCTCTGTGCTCAGGTTATAATAGCACAGGGATTGGTCTTTTTTTTATCATTTATTTACTTATTTTATTGATTACCGTGAGATAGTTACATAGCTTTTATGTTTGAGTTTCCATTATACAATAATCAAACATCCAACCCTCCAGGGCACATTCTCCACCACCAATGTCCCTAGTATACCCCACCTTTCCAATCCTCCCCCTGCCTCCATGGCAGACATCAATTGGTCATTTGTGAGGCAAGTGCCTTCACCACTGTACTATCTCTCCAGCCCCTGATTTGCTCTTCTTTCACTAATATTTATTTCCATTTTCTTTATAGTATTCTCAAGTATTCCAGCACTAATTTGAAGGAGGTGGGGGCAGATCACACCCATTGGTTCTGGGGGCTACTCCCACTTCTGTATCCAGGGGTAGATCCTGGCAATGCTTGGGGGACCATTTAGTGCTGGGGATTGAACCTGGGCTGGCAGCATGCAAAGTGAACACCTTAACCCCTTTACTCCTATACCCCTATACTCTGGCCTTCCAGCATTAATTCTTAAGTAAATATTTTATCATCATTATATGTTTTATATTAATAATTCCTGTTTGTCACATAAGTGTCTATGACAGCTTTCTTTATTTTCTAAAATCACCATATCAGGACTTTCTCATTTGGTAATTGAAAAAAATTTTTTGAAGACCTATGTGATTTGACACCCCTTAAAAAGTTAAGTTTCATCTGCTTATATGCCCCAATTATTTTTGCTATCAAATTATTCCATTGTTTAAACAGTGCCAGGTTTTTAAAAGACATTTAAATTAAATGTAAACTTAATTCATCTATTCATTCTGGGCATATAATCGAATTTGTGACACTTCACTGCTGATCAACATTTTGGGTTTTTCTGGGATGGGGGATAGTTTTGGCTTCTCTCCAACTGTCCTGCAGGGTCAGGAGAGCAGCTGGGCGAGAGATTTTGGAAAGGCAGCAGCTGCCCTTTCCCTCCGTGGACTTTCTTGGAAAAGAGGCCCAGATGCCCTCAGGAGCTGGAGCCGCCTGTGGTCACAGGATCTGGGTATCACTTACACAGGCGCTCAGCAGACCATGCGGCCCCCACAAGGTCCCAGTGTCAAGACTTGCTGCTAGCTAGGGAAACACAAGGCACTGGGGAGGCAAGAGAGAAAACCCTTTCACGTGGAGCGTGGTCTCCACTAGGGAGAGGGGAGTGAGGGGCATAGACTATGCAGAAATGGGGCAGGGGGACTGGAAAAGTGAATAAAGAAAAGAGTATAACCTACATAAGGTTTTGTCGATGGTGGTAATGTAATGTCGGTGTGTAGGCATAGGGCTAAAATTGGTTCTCAATTAAAACACATGATTTCATTTGTTCACATGGCAAGTTTCATCAAGGAGCAAGAGGAATAAATGATGAGATTTTGTTGGGGACTGCTCAGGACCCTGAACGAAAGAGGACCCCGAAACCTTTGCCCTGGACAAACCGGAAAATTCCATTACCAGCTTTGCTTGCCTGAGGCACAGGTGCCCTTGTGACAAAGGAAATAGCCAAACTCAAGAGGTAAAAGTAGCCCAGGGCAGTTAACTAAGAGACGCCATTAAGCCCCCCATTAAGTAGAATACCTTCCTCTATCTTGTGCATTCCTCCTGCCAGATGCTCCTGCCAGATAAACCCTTGCCTTCCTCTCCCCACTATTTCTCAATCTACTCTTGAAGAATGTTGTAAGCCCACCTAATACACCCCGAACCTTTCCTTGTTTGGTCTGAGAAGACACTTCCCTGATGATTGACAACTTATGTACCAACCCCCTGCTAAGAAAAGTATAAAACCAGCGTGGCAGTTAATAAAGTTGCCCTTGATCGGTGTGTGTCGTCTTGGGCCCCCTGTGTACTAACCTCACTAAACTTATTTCAGGTCGGAACCGCTCACAGAACCCACCCAATTAGGAGCGCTTTCCACTGTTGTCTCTCCGCGGGCCGGAGAGATCTCCGGGGGAAAGCGCAACTGGCGCCCAGCGTGGATTCGTGAGAAAGGTCACCGATCGGACGGCAGAGCGACGAGTCCGGAGCCACTCATAAGACATCAGGTACTCCCTCTAGGGCGACGCAGAGCTGGGTTAGTCTAATAAGGTACCTTTCCACCGCCATCCCATCCACCCCTCTTAAAGATGGGGTCCCGTATTAGCCAGGAAGCTGAATTTATTACAGGCATTCAAGAAGAATTGCGTGATAGATATATTGAGGTTGGGAAAAGGGATATTTTAAAATTCCTCCTTTTTGTTCACAAGATTTGTCCCTGGTTTGTTGTTACTTGTCCCACGATCGATTGTGACTCTTGGGAGCGGGTAGGCTCTGAACTCACTTCCTTTTTTGCTCAAAAAGGGTCGGAGGCTGACAAAAGGCTTATACTCCAATACTGGTCGCTCCTCAAATCCATTATCACTAGTGCCCGCGACAACCCTCCTTCGGCCCAGATTATTAGCACGGCCCAAGAGCGCTTAGAGGTGGTCTCCAGGGGCTGTTCCCAGGCTGCTTCTCGAGCCCAATCCCTCTCGGACCTTCCTACTGTTGCTTCTGCTTCCTCCTCCTCTAACCTTATTAAGTTGCCCCCCCTCTCCTCTTCCGACCCCCCTTCACCCCCCTCTTCGCCGGTGACCGCCTCTGCTCCGCCTGGAGAGCCTCTGGATCCTGGGGACGCCCAGGACCTCGAGGCCGAGGCCGCCACCTATCTTGAGGCCCCCCTGGCCACGGGGCCTCCCCCTTATGATCCTTCCTCTCTCCCTGCCTTTCCAAGGTCCACTGCCCCTCATGCTGACGCTCTTGCTGCCTCTATTATGCAGGCCGTTAATGACAGTCTCTCTCGACTCCTTGCCACCTCCCGCCCTGCTTTGCAGTTCCCTCTTTTTGGTCCGGAGCCCATTGTCCTGGGAGAGGAGCCTCCGGCTCCTCGACCCGCGCCCACTGTGCCTACCCGCCCAAACACCCGGCAAGCCGCCAGAGCAGCCGCAGCTGCGGAGGCCGCCCGAGCCCAACCTGACCCCGATGCAATTGATCTGGACCCTGATGAGGGGGTCGGGGGCGGGTTAGATATCCCCGAACGTCCCGTCCATGAGCAGCTTTTGGAATACCGTGCACTCAATAGAAAGGATTTACACGAGCTTTTCAAGGCCGTCCAGACCTACGGTCTGATGGCCCCCTATACCTTGTCCTGTCTGGAGTCTGTCGGTGGCGGAGGCGCGGTCATGCCATTTGAGTGGAAGGGCATCGCTAAGACTGCCCTCAGAGGGGAGGTTTATCTCCTTTGGGAGGTTGACTTCCTCAACCGCTGCAGAGACCTTGCTGCAGGAGACCAAGACCTTTTTGCGCGTATCTCTGGCTCGGCCCCGTATGACAAACTCGCCCAGCAGCGCCGCTTTCCCCGTTCTCTCTTGGCAAACTCCGCGCTGGCTGCCTTGCGGGCCTGGAAATCCCTGCCCCAGGCAGGCGCCTCCACGGCTCCCCTTGCTCAGATAGTGCAGGGCCCTGACGAACCCTATAATAGCTTCATCACCCGCCTCCTGGAGGCTGTAGAAAGGATCCTCGGGGTTCCGGCTTCTGACACTGATAACCCTTTAGTCAAACAACTTGCTTTTGAGAATGCTAACGACACCTGTAAGACCATTCTCCGTGGCCATCTTAGGGGCAAAACCCTGCACGATATGATCAGCATGTGCAGAGAGGCCGACCCTTTTGTTCACAAGATCACCAAAGCCCTTGTTGCCTTCCAAGGCCAGAACAATAGGAGGGCCTGTTTCCTATGCGGCGCCCCCGGCCACTTTGCTTCTTGCTGTCCCCAACGTTCTGCGCCTGCGCGGCAGGCTGGAACCGCGGCTCCCCGCCCTCCTCTTTGCCCCCGTTGTCGCCTCGGCCACCATTGGCGCTCCGCTTGCCGCTCAATTCAGGACACTGACGGCAATTATTTGCCTCCGCCTCAGGGAAACGGGCCGCGGGGCCAGCCCCGGGCCCCCAGATTCACCACCTTTCAGCCGGCCTCGGGGAACAGCCGGCTTGCCCGTCCTTTTCTGACTCAACCTACCCCCCCTGCTCAGCCCCAGGCGTCTCAATCTGCAGCTCGCCCCCAACCCCAGCCTCCGAGACCCGAATCCCTGCCCCCGGACAAGGGCATGATGACTTTAGAAATCAACGGGAAGGAGCTTTCGGGTCTGATTGACATTGGTGCAGATGTAACGATCATTGCCAAAAAAGACTGGCCAAAAGAGTGGCCCCTCACCTCCTCGCTGACTCACCTTCAGGGTACAGGCCAATCCCAAAACCCTATGTTAAGTTTGTCCGCACTTGATTGGCGCACCAAGGAGGGCAAATCCGGGACTGTATGCCCTTATGTTCTGCCTGGGCTCCCTGTCAATATCTGGGGCAGGGATATTCTCTCACAGATGGGCTTTTTACTAATTGACACCAAGGGCCCCTTCCCATTGAAAAATTACAGGCCGCCAAGTTGTTAGTGCAGGTACAGCCGGCACCCCACCCCCATTTTTGTGATTAAAAAAAGAAATCCGGTGACTGGAGGCTCCTCCATGACCTCCGGGAAATAAATAAAACTATGATCCCCATAGTCGCCACCCAGCCTGGCCTCCCTTGCCCGTCGGCTATTCCCCAAGGCAGCTCTAAGATTGTCCTTATTCTTAAGAATTGCTTTTTCTCCATTCCCCTCCACCCAGAGGATTGCAAACGGTTTGCCTTTTCTCTCCCTGTCACAAACTGCGCTGGGCCCCAGCCCTCACTTCCATTGGAAAGTCCTGCCCCAAGGCATGTCCTATAGCCCTACCCTTTGCCAAAAATACGTTGTTTCCATAATTTACCCTTTTTGCGCTCTTTTATCCCTCCTTTTACTTTGTTCGTTACATGGACGACATCCTCTTGGCCAGTGCAGCCGCTGACCTGCTTCACTCGGCTGCGCAGCATCTGACTCAGGCGCTGCAACACAGGGGTTTCCGCATTTCCACGGATAAAATACAGATGCACCCTCCCCAGCTTTTCCTTGGTTTTGAACTGCTCCCCAATCAAATACGGACCCAGAAGGTCCAGCTTCATACCCACCACCTGAAGACCCTGAATGACTTCCAAAAGCTACTCGGAGATGTTAACTGGCTTCGCCCCTATCTGCGCTTATCCCCTGCTGATTTAAAGCCACTTTTTGACATTTTAAAAGGGGATCCTGACCCCAATAGCCCCCGCCAGCTTACTGATGAAGCCTCCTCCGCCCTCGCGGTTCTTAATACTGCTATTCAGGACCAATTCATTGCTTGCTTTGATCCTGCCTTACCCCTCCTACTCGTGGTCTGCCCCACTGTACTATCCCCCATTGCGGTTTTGTGGCAATCCGCTCCGCTATACTGGATTCACCTTCCCTCATCCCCCGGTAAAGTACTCCCCACATATCCCCACCTGATAGTGCAACTCCTGATGCAGGGCTGCGGTACCGCGGTTAAGCTTTTTGGCTGCCAACCCTCCAGAGTCGTTGTCCCATATACTAAGCCGGAACTTCAATGGCTCATGGAAAACGACCAGGAGTGGCTCGTTTTTTCCACCGGCTTTTCTGGTACCATTGACAACCACTACCCCCCCCCCCCCCCCGACAAGCTGCTTCACTTTCTACGCATTCACCCTGTTGTTTTCCCCATACTCACTAAATCCCACCCCATTCCTAATGCCTCCCTTGCTTTTACAGATGGCAGCTCTAACGGTATGGCCGCATTTTCGGTGGATGGTGTCACCCACCAAGTCCCCACCTCACATTCTTCCGCACAATTAGTTGAACTTGCTGCCGTGTCCAAATTATTTGCCTCGACCCCTCAACCCTTTAATCTTTATACAGATAGCTTTTATATTGCCACCCCCTCTCCCTGGAACACACCTAAAAAAAAAAAAATTTGCAGTTGGTGACTGCTACGGGATCTATGAGCAGTAAATAATACCATGATCATTTTTGGGGTACTTCAACCTGGACTGCCGTCCCCAGCAGCCATTCCTTCAGAAATGTGTAAGACAGTACTCGATTTAAAAGACTGCTTTTTCTCAATTCCCTTGCATCCTGATGATCACCCCTGCTTTGCCTCTAGTTTGCTAGCTTCTAATTAGAAAGAGCCCAATGTACATTGGAGCAACCCCATTGTCAGGGGGACAAGCCCAAAGGTAATGTGGACGCCCGTAGGGCAGGTTTAAGAATTTCTGTGTGAATGTGGTGCATGGGGTGCGCACCGGAATGAAAGAGGACCGGTCCGAATGAGTGCAGGAGTGTGATTTGTGCGTGTGCCTTTAGTGTGTGTGTATATTTGTCTCATTATATTTCTCTTAGTTATGCTTATTATCAGCAGAGAAGTCAGGAAAATGCAAGATCATGTGGTTGAGTGTTTAATAATATCAGGAATGAAACAGAGTGTCGCTAAGGTGGTCTATCCACCTCAGAAGTAGTCTTGATCTTAAAATTGTGACATCTGACATCTTAGGTTTCAACAACTTTGTCATGGATTGTTTTGCCGGCTTATATCAACAAAAGCGCTTTCTTGACCCATTCTTAACAAGCAGGAAACTGGCTGGTCGGGCAGAGAAACGGGGAGCAATGTTCCCAATCGGCCGACAGGGCTTAACTTTGCCCTGGGGACTTGTTCCTTCTTTTCTCAGTCTATCAGTTTTTTCCCTGCCATTTCTGAGGGGTCAGATCTATAGATCAACTGCAGATGTGTGCACATGTACATGTGGTGTTTTTTAGTGAACTTATTGTCTGTCTGTTTGTCTGTCTGTCTGTCTCTCTATGTGGAACACTTGAGTGCTGGAGCCAGAATGAAAATCAGTGGTAAAAAAATTAGGCCTGGGGAAAACAGGATCATCTTGAGAGATCAGAGTGATATGCAGTTCCGCAATTTAAAGGATCTATGTGATTTTGGAACCTGTTAGACCAGGTTTAAACAAAGATTTCTAATTAGAATGTGGTGCCTACAACGAAATTGAAATTTTTAGTCTAAATTTCTTATTGGAAGAACATTAATAGTTATTACCAGTTGAAATTCTTTTGAATTCCAGTATCTGTACTATCTAGAAAAAGCTACAGAGCTAGAGCCAGAAAACTAAAAGTGAAATAAGAATTCAGAGAGTGCAAGGCTATATCTTACAAGCCTCAGCCAATTTTAATGAGGAATTTAGCTGTTTTTCAAACAATAGAGGTACAGAAACCCTCAAAATAAACAAAGTTACTTGTGTTTCCATAGACATTTGATAGTCAAAATTTTTTTTTTCTATGCTATTATCGAAGTTTGGTTAAAATATATATATATATATATATATATATATATATATATATGAATACCTGAAGGGCTCTTTCTGTGTTTGACAGCATGCTTGTATTGTGGAATTGATAAAGTTAGAAAGCTCATGATTTGAACTAAGGTACAAAAACTGTTGAACTTAAGCCAAAGAAGATTTACTCATGCTTCATGAAAATTGATGGTTTAAAGGTCTTATGCTGTTGTGTCAATGTACTTGTACATCTGCATTGGATTATTAGAATGTGAGCTGAAATAATTGTAGTAAAAACAGGTTTGAAGAGTAATGGTTTAGTTAAAACATGAGTTTTTTGGAGTTCTAAAATTGGTTGCAAAACTTGTCCTACCAGTGTTTTATTTGATTTGAGATACAAAAAAAAAAAAAAATTAAGCTACTTAGCTCAGGGTTATAAGGAGTTAATCTCAGATGTCAGTTCGAGGGTTTTTAAAGACTCCCCTGGATCTACACCCACCCCCCCCAGCATTCCCAGCTCTGCCCCAGTCAGACTGGAAAATGCAGACCCTCCTCAACAGTGAATTCTAATCACACTTTTGCCCAGCAGATAAGACTTGCTAATCCAGTTTTTTGACTCTTCCAAGTATCTGGTTCTTGCAACTTTGTGAATGAGAAAGGGCTTGGGAAACAATTGATTCTTATATTTGCATTAGAACACACAAAAGAAATAGTGGGAAACCTCCTTATAGGAGGAGAAGTCTATGCTTATATTTTAACAGATGACACCTACTAATGTACTCCTGGTCCTGCTATGGCTTCATCTGGAGTGAACTTCATCCTCCTGGTACTGACCCAGACTCCACAACCCACAAGGTCCTGCCGACCTGACTGCTGCGGTTCGCGACCTCGCTGACCCTGCCCAGGACGCCGTGACCCCCGACTCTCCTGTCCACCATGACGGGGCTCATGCTTCCACCTCCCCTGCCCCCTTATCTCCCCTTTCCCCATCTCCTTCTGATTTTTAGCCCCCCTCCTTTTTTTGGGTATCTCCCTTGTTTCCTCCCAGATTTTTAATTTTACTTGGCAAGTCCTTAATGAAGCGGGCGATGTTGTCAATTCCACTTCCATTTTGCTTCCACTACACCCTGGCCCGAGCTCTGGGGTTGACCTCTGCGCCCTCCCAATGCCCAGCAGTTTCTGGTCTCTCCCTGATTACGCTGGCGGCCACGCGCCCAAAGCCATTCCTGGCCATGGTGTCATTTCTGAATGCTCCACCCGCCGCCACCGCCAGAAACTTCTCTCCGACCCCATCTACGTTTGCCCTGGCGGCCGCCATAGGCTACACCTCTCTTGCCCGCACTTGTGGCGATCGCCCTGATATTTTTTGTGCCACCTGGGGCTGCGAGACCACGGGCGACACCTATAGGAAACCTTCCTCCCCCTGGGACTTTATCACGATCCGATGAGCACCTCACAGGCCCTCTGTCGATTGCAACCGTGCGTGTAATTTCCTCACCATCCAATTCACTTCTGCTGGCAAACGGCATCCCTGGTCCAATACTTTGCCCTGGGCTCTTCGCCTGTATCACCTCGGCTATGATAAAGGCTTCACCTTCTCCCTTCGCCTTCTAAAAACTGCCCTCTCCTCACGCCCTATTTCCATGGGCCCCAACAACACCCTTCACCATCATCGCCCCCCTACCCCCCGTCGCTACCCACCGGCGCCCTCCGGGACCCCGCCACCCACATCCTTCTTCCGTCCTACTCTGCCTGCGGGTCCAGCACCCTCTTCTCAGCCCATCCTGGATATGGTCAACGCCTCTGCTACCGCCATCACCGACCCCGCCTATGACCAATGCTGGATCTGCTACTCCTCTCAACCGCCATTCTACGAAGGCATTGCTGTCCTCCGCTCTCCATTGAACGTCTCTGACACCAACGAACTCCGCTGGGAAGTGGGGCCCACGCACCGATTGACTTTGGGACATGTGGTGGGATCCGGACTTTGCCTATTGGGGCCCAATATGCTCCCCCCGTATGATTTAGTACCCGTTTGCAATCAGACTCTTGTTATATCCAATTCCTCCCTCTGCGTTAATGCCACCTTCTATCCGTCCTAAGTCGTGGCCCCCGCTGATACCTACTTCGCCTGTTCCTCTGGCCTGACTACTCACATTGTTACATCTGCCTTCCTAGCACATAGAGATTACTGCATTTTGGTTCTGCTTTTGCCACGCCTCACGGTTCGCCCTGCCGATGCCCTGCTCTTCTCTTCTTCCTCTCTCCTGCGCCACCGCCGTGAGCCTGTTACTGCCATCACCTTTGCCCTCCTTCTCAGTCTGGGTGCTCCAGGCGCCGATACGGGCATCTACTCCCTTGTCTCCTCTAGGAAAACTTCCACCAACTGTCCCTTGCTGTGGAGGCTGATGTCCTCGAACTTAAACAGGGCCTTAACTACCTAACTGACACTGTTGGCTCTCTGGCTGAGGTCGTCCACCTTAACAGACACAGCCCTGACCTGGCCTTTTTGAGAGAGGGGGGAGTATGTGCCACTCTTTAGGAGGAATGCTGTTTCTTTAAAGATAAGCTTGGGCTAGTTAAGGATAGCATTAGATGAGTGGAAGAAAACTTAGAGGAAAGTAAAAGATTGAGAGACCAGGAGGAATCTTGGTATAAAAATTGGTTCTCCACCTCACCCTGGCTCTCGACCCTGTTGCCTAGCCTCCTTGGACCCTTCATTGGGTTCTTACTGCTAGTTTCCTTTGGCCCATGGGCATTCCGCCGACTCATAAATTTCATTAAGAACCAGGTTGATGAGGCAACCAAACGTTCAGTACAGGTCCACTCTCAGCAGCTCTCCCAACACGACCCCGAAGGGCTGGATAGCTTGGAAAAGCCCACACTTCAGCCCCTGAACTTTGCGGAGTTCGAGCACCTGGCATACAGCCCCTGCTCACTCTGTTCCCGGCTGTGGAAATGCCTAAGACGGGGATAGCTTGGTGCCAGTATCTGGGTGCAAACATGGCACCACCTACAGTCGTGCGCACATTTTTCTAACCCTTTTGGTCACTGCCATGTCCAGAACTGGGAGCCCACTAAGTAACCTAAGACAGGCACTCCACCCACTCGCTCATTTTTAATATAGAAAAAGGGGGGAGATGTTGGGGACTGCTCAGAACCCTGAAGGAAAGAGGACCCCGAAACCTTTACCCTGGACAAACCGGAAAATTCCATTACCAGCTTTGCTTGCCTGAGGCACAGGTGCCCTTGTGACAAAGGAAATAGCCAAACTCAAGAGGTAAAAGTAGCCCAGGGCAGTTAACTAAGAGACGCCATTAAGCCCCCCATTAAGTAGAATACCTTCCTCTATCTTGTGCATTCCTCCTGCCAGATGCTCCTGCCAGATAAACCCTTGCCTTCCTCTCCCCACTATTTCTCAATCTACTCTTGAAGAATGTTGTAAGCCCACCTAATACACCCCGAACCTTTCCTTATTTGGTCTGAGAAGACACTTCCCTGATGATTGACAACTTATGTACCAACCCCCTGCTAAGAAAAGTATAAAACCAGCGTGGCAGTTAATAAAGTTGCCCTTGATCGGTGTGTGTCGTCTTGGGCCCCCTGTGTACTAACCTCACTAAACTTATTTCAGGTCGGAACCGCTCACAGAACCCACCCAATTAGGAGCGCTTTCCACTGTTGTCTCTCCGCGGGCCGGAGAGATCTCCGGGGGAAAGCGCAAGATTTTAGTTTTTGATCAGGTTAAGACCACATATGAGGTAGTGATTTTGGATCAAAGCAGTCGTTCACACAGATACACTGTTTCTAAAGGACAAAACAGAACAAATGCAGTATTACTCCGCAGTTCTTGCTTAGGTAGCTAACAAGTTAATTCAAACCAAGTGCCTTTACAGTAAAGTACTTACGTGTGTGTGTGTGTGTGTGTGTGTGTGTGTGTGTATCATGTGTATCATACAGAAATCATGCGTACTTCTGCAAAATGCAGCAAATTATTAGCTCCAATTGAGAATATAGCAAGTTAAACTGGGAAACTGCAAAATGGGTCTTCTTTCAAAAAAATCTATTTGTACATTCTGGAAACTTCTTAACTTTTTAAAAATCAGCTCCCTTGGATCTTCACTTTTTTTCTTACTACATCAAAGGAGAAATTGCCAAATCACTCACACCCAATCCATTAATTTGGTATTTTTCTTTCTCTCTTTTTGCTCTCTGCCTCCTTTTCTTTTTCATCTTTCCACAGATATTACTGAATGTGTGCTCTGACACTGGACACTTAGTGGGGCAATACAAAGGGAAGACCGCCGCTCATCTAGAGCTCTGGTCAGCATACACTAATGTGCTACCCACAGAGTTAGTGCAGAGCCAGGGTAGTGACTCTGGTTGGGATCCCCGCTGGATGTCCAGCCATGGCTGCACTCCAAAGCCAACATATAGGAAACAAAATCTAAGGGATGTTTTTTAAAGGTGCCTGAAACATGTTATAAGCAATGTTTCTCTGGCCTCAGAAGTAAGTTTCTTACCTCCCTCCCCACCACACACACACATACACACACACACACACACACACACACACACATACACAATCTCTCTAGCCCTCTTGGCATGTAGAAGTACTGAATGCCTCTTTTTTTTTTTTTTTTGCTTTTTGGGTCACACCCAGCAATGCTCAAGGGTTACTCCTGGCTTTGCACTCAGGAATTACTCCTGGCGGTGCTTGGAGGACCATATGGGATGCCGGGGATTGAACCTGGGTCGGCCGAATGCAAGGCAAACGCCCTACCCACTGTGCTATCGCTCCGGCCCCCTGAATGCCTCTTTAAACCATGATGGGAGTTTGAACAGTGCTGCAGAAAGCTTTGAAATTAAATGAATAAAGAATTGAACCTGTTGTCAAGGGTTAGAGCGATAGCACAGTGGTAGGGCGTTTGCCTTGCCTGCAGCCGACCCGGGTGCGGTTCATTCGTCCATCTTGGGGAGCCCAGCAAGCTACAGAGAGTATCCCACCCACACGGCAGAACCTGGCAAGCTACCCGTGGCGATTTCGATATGCCAAAAACAGTAACAAGTCTCACAATGGAGACGTTACTGGTGCCCACTCGAGCAAATCAGTGAGCAACTGGATGACAGTGACAGTGACAGTGACGTGACCCGCTGTCAAACACACCAGCTTCCTTTGGGTAAGTTCAGCTTGGGAATTGGTTGGATTTCATGCCATTAATCACAATGACCACTAGAGGGACACCATGTATAGCATCTTCAAAGTAAAGCTCTGGTTTTCATTTGTTCTAAAAATGTCAGCTATGTCTTCAATATCCTGGAGGGTTTTGCCTACCTTGTCTTCAATGTACCTTATGGTTTGTGGTCTGATGTTGAGGTCTTTGATCCATTTTGATCTGACTTTTGTGCATGGTGTCAGATCGAGTTCTAAGCCCATTTTTTTGCATGTGGTTGTCCAGTTGTGCCAGCATCATTTGTTAAAGAGGCTTTCCTTGCTCCACTTCACATCTCTTGCTCCCTTATCAAAGATTAGATGATCATACATTTGGGGTTGTGTGTAGGGATATTCCACCCTGTTCCATTGGTCTACAGCTCTGCCTTTGTTCCAGTACCTGACACGGAACTAAGCAATCTAGTAAAAACAGAGATCAACAAGTGGGACTACATTAAACTAAAAAGCTTCTGCACCGCAAAAGATACAGCGACCATAATACAAAGACTATCTACAGAATGGGAAAGGATATTTACACAATACCCATCAGATAAGGGGTTGATATCAAGGGTATATATATAAAGCACTGGTTGAACTCTACAAGAAGAAAACATCCAACCCCATCAAAAAATGGGGCGAAGAAATGAACAGAAACTTTACCAAGGAAGAGATACGAATGGCCAAAAGGCACATGAAAAAGTGCTCTACATCACTAGTCGTCAGAGAGATGCAGATCAAAACAACCATGAGATACCACCTCACACCACAGAGACTAGCACACATCCAAAAGAACAAAAGCAACCGCTGTTGGAGAGGATGTGGGGAGAAAGGGACCCTTCTACACTGCTGGTGGGAATGCTGGCTAGTTCAGCCCTTTTGGAAAACAGTATGGACGATTCTCAAAAAACTAGAGGTTGAGCTCCCATTTGACCCGGCAATACCACTGCTGGGAATATATCCCAGAAAAGCCAAAAAGTATAGTCGAAGTGACATATGCACTTATATGTTCACCGCAGCACTGTTTACGATAGCCAGAATCTGGAAAAAACCCGAGTGCCCTAGAACAGATGACTGGTTGAAGAAACTCTGGTACATCTATACAATGGAATACTATGCAGCTGTTAGAAAAAATGAGGTCATGATGTTTGCATATAAGTGGATCAACATGGAAAGTATCATGCTAAGTGAAATGAGTCAGAAAGAGAGAGACAGACATATAAAGATTGCACTCATCTGTGGAATATAGAATAATAGACTATAAGACTAACACCCAAGAATAGTAGAAATAAGTACCAGGAGATTGTTTCCATGGCTTGGAGGCTGGTCTCTCATTCTGGGTAACTCAGGGAAGGGACCACCAAGTAAAATGTGGTTGGAGGTCATGTGGGGGAAGGGTGAGGCGGGCGGAATACAGACTAGAGACTGAACACAATGGCCACTCAACACCTTTATTGCAAACCACAACACCTCATCAGAGAGAGAGAACAAAAGGGAATTCCCTGCCATAGTGGCAGGGTGGGGTGGGGGGAGACGGGACTGGGGAGGGGGGGAGGGATGTTGGGTTTACGGGTGGTGGAGAATGGGCACTGGTGAAGGGATGGGTTATCGAACTTTGTCTGGGGGAAGCATGAGCACAAAGATGTATGGATCTGTAACTGTACCCTCACGATGACTCTCTAATTAAAAATAAACTAAAAAATAAATAAATAAATAAATAAAAAATGTCAGCTATGGGGACTGGAGCGACAGCACAGTGTGTTGGGCACTTGTCTTGTATCTCACTAACGCTCTATGGTACCCTGAGCCTATCAGGAGTGATCCCTGAGCGCAGAACCAGGAATAAGCCGTGAACGCAGCTGGGTATGACTTCAAAACAAAACAAAAACAAAAATTAAAATGTCAATATGGACCAGAGAAATAGTATAGAGGATAAGGTGCTAGCCTTGCATGTGGCTGACCCTGATTCCATGCCCTGCAATCACTTCAAGCCAGGTTTACCTCCCACCTCCAAATACAGTCAAATCCTACACAAAGCTAAGAAGGGGGATAGGGGACTTGTGAGAAGAAAAGTAACTGTCAAAGTACATAAAATTGTCTCAAAATATTCATTCCTCAAAATATTAACAAATCAGAGATCGTCAAGTGTGGATGGAGTAAAGCCCAAGTATATACTGCCACAGACAAGCACTGTCATGTCAAGATATAAATAGGCTGTTGTGATGACTGGTTGAAGAAACTGTGGTACATCTATACAATGGAATACTATGCAGCTGTTAGAAAGAACGAGGTCATGACGTTTGCATATAAGTGGATCAGCATGGAAAGTATGCTAAGTGAAATGAGTCAGAAAGAGAGAGACAGACATAGAAAGATTGCACTCATCTGTGGAATATAGAATAATAGACTATAAGACTAACACCCAAGAATAGTAGAAATAAGTACCAGGAGGTTGTCTCCATGGCTTGGAGGCTGGTCTCTCATTCTGGGCAACTCAGAGAAGGGAACACCAAGTAAAATGTGGTTGGAGGTCATGTGGGGGAAGGGTGATGCGGGCCGAGTATAGACTAGAGACTGAACACAATGGCCACTCAACACCTTTATTGCAAACCACAACACCTAATCAGAGAGAGAGAACAAAAGGGAATACCCTGCCATAGTGGCAGTGTGGGGTTGGGGGAGACGGGACTGGGGAGGGGGGGAGGGATGTTGGGTTTACTGGTGGTGGAGAATGGGCACTGGTGAACGGATGGGTTATCGAACTTTGTAAGGGAGAAACATGAGCACAAAAATGTATAAATCTGTAACTGTACCCTCATGTTGACTCACTAATTAAAAATAAACTATTAATTAAAAAATACTGTAAAGCACAATTCCTAAGAGAAAAAGAAAGAAATAGAAAAAGTGCCTGCCATAGAGTCAGGCTTGGGGAGTTGGAGGGAAACTGGGGACACTTGTGAAGGAATCTGGACACTGGTGAAGGGTTTGGCATGGGAATGTTGTACATCTGAAACTAATTTATGAATGACTTTATAACTTTGTAATTCATGGTGATTCAATAAATAAATTTTAAAATGAATAAATAAATAAATAAATAAATAGGCTGTTGTGTGTGGTGCATGGCAATCAAGGGCCTTGGAAAGTCAGGTCCGGAGAGGTGGCTTGGAGGCTGGAGCACACATACTCAGGAACCTTGGCACCAAGCCAGGAGCAGGGCCCTAGCACCACTGGGTACTACCTCCAAACAAAAACCAAAGAAGAAAGATTATCAGATATCAAAGGGATCTGGGCTGGAGCAATAGTACAATGGGTAGGTTGTTTGTCTGGCATGCAGCCGACCCAGGTTCAATCCCCAATATCCTATATGGTACCTCTAGCACCACCAGGAATAATTCCTGACTGCAGAGCCAGGAGTAACCCCTGACCATTGATGGCTGTGACCCTGCATACCTCCTCTGTCTCCCAAAAGAACCAGAAGTTGAAGTGATCCATGGGGAGATATTAGTAGGGAGAACATAAAAATAATAAAATTATATTCTACATGGTCTGATTATTTATTCTTGGAATTAAGCTTTAAAAAATGTTGAAGATGGGGCTGGAGCAATAGCATAGTGGGCAGGGCGTTTGCTTTGCACGCGGCCAATCGGGGTTTGATTCCCAGCATCCCATATGGTCCCCTGAGCATCGTCAGGGGTGATTCCTGAGTGCAGAGTCAGGAGTGACTCCTGTGCATCACCGGGTGTGACCCAAAAAGAAAAAAAAATTGAAGAGGAAGGTATAGTTTAGTTTGTATGTGTGTAAATTTTCTTTACTAGTCACTATGCTTTAATACAATCTAAAATTACTAAGTTCAGGAAGCTTGAGCAATAGCACAGCAGGTAGGGCGTTTGCCTTGCATGCAGCTGACCTAGGTTCGATTCCCAGCATCCAATATGGTCCCCTGAGCACCGCCAGGGGTAATTCCCGAGTGCAGAGCCAGAAGTAACCCCTGTGCATTGCCAGGTGTGACCCAAAAAGCAAATAAATAAATAAATAAAATAAAATTATTAAGTTCAGGGGGCTGGAGAGATAGTACAGTGGGTAGGGCATTCTCCTTTCACGTGGCTGACCAGGGTTCGATTCCCAGCATCCCATGTGGTCCCCCCAAGCACAACCAGGAGTAATTCCTGAGTTCATGAGCTAGGAGTAATCCCTTTGCATCTCTGGGTGTGACCCAAAAAGCAAAAAAGAAAACAAAACAAAACAAAATAATAAAATTACTAAATTCAATGTTTGTACATAAATACATATCGGTGGGATGAATAAATACTCAATATCTTCATATATATTTTAAATATATATGTTTAAAATAAAACAATATTGAAATATTTTGGAAAACAGCCTAATACTATCTGGAATAAAAAGGCCCTACACAATCACAAATGTCTTTATGCATCCAAGGAGCTATAAGATACGTGAAACAAGAGAGAGTACAGCAGGTGGAGCTCCTGTTTTGCATATGACCCACCCTGGTTCAGGCCCAGGTGGTGCATATGGTGCCCTAAGCACCACCAGGGGTGACTCCTGAGCACCACCAGGTGTGGCCCCAAACCCCTTTCCCCCAAAAAAGATCATCATCATCATTATCCTCATCATCTTCATCATCTTCATCATCCTCATCCCATTGATCGTCGAATTTCTCGAGTGGTCTCAGTAACGTCTCCATTTGTCCTAGCCCTGAGATTTTAGAAGCGTCTCTTTACTTGTCTTTCCCAACTAGGGAGGCTCTTTAAGGGTCAGGGGAATGAGACCCAGCATTGTTACTGGTTTTGGCATATGAATACACCATGGGGAGTTTGCGAGGCTCTCCCATGTGGGCAGTGAACTCTCGGTAGCTTGCCAGGTTCTCCCAGAGGGACAAGTAGGTTATAAGATATCTTGCAGCTGCTTTGTAGTAGTGCACTTCCAGGAGCTTGGTTTTAAGTCTCTGGATGCTGGCCATTGGTGAGATTACAGGGCGCCAGGGGCAGTCCCTGGGTGTGACTGCCTAGCTACTGGAAAATGGGGGATCTGAGTGGAAGAGCCCCAGTCCCGATATGCGAAGGCTTGGAGATCTCAGCCCCAGGTCTCACACACCTGGGTTCCTCTGCCAGTACCTTCATGCGTGAGGCTGTCAGAGAGTCTCTTGCCCACACACTTGACTGTCTTCCCCCTGGGCTCCTCGAAGGAGAGGGGCTCTACCTTCCCTCCCTGCTCTGAGCAGAGCTCCCACAATCAAAGACCTCCAGAGCCTTAGCCACAGCCATGCTCAAGGCCCCCACCCCCAAAGATACATGAAATAAAAACTAACATAGTTCCCAGGAGAAATAAACAAATCTACAGTGACTTGTTAACTGAATTTGTTACCAAGGCTACAGAAACCAAAGGAACAACTAGGTGACTTCACACAACAGAAACTCAATTTTCTCAGTTCTGGAAACTAGAAACCTACTCTCAGGGAGGTCTTGCGTTGGGTTCCCTGCTGGCACTGTTTCTGGACCACCTGGGGCACTGCCACTCTGTTGAGTAACCCCCTGGGGATTCCCCTTGAGGTGAGAAGGCAGGAGACAGGGTTCCAGAGAGGAGGACAGCGCCATAAGGAGAGCCATCTCCATAATGTGAAGTTGCTGTAGTTCTGCTGAAGGACAAAATCATTTGTTTTTCCATAGTTGCAAGCAGGCCTAACATTGGGCCCTTCTCTTCTTTGCAGAGACTTCTCCTTAGTGTGATACTTCCCTTATCTGTTAATCCCGGTCCCCCCCACCCATTACAGAGAGCAGTTTTCCTTTCCCTATATTAGCTCTATTTGATTTCAATAAATTGTTGCTGGCCGTCAGCCCGTGACCCGTTCTTCCATTTATCAGCCAGGGGAACAACTATCAGTCCCAAATGCACTACGGGACCCGGTCACCGTGGGACAGTGACAGACATGATCTCAGAAGACTCCCAAGGGAGGATCTTTGCCGTTTCCTAGTTTGTGGATGTGTTTTGGTTTATAGATTCATGCACCACTCAGATCTCTGCCTCCATTGTCACACAGTCTTCTTTGCTCATCTCAGCGTCTTCATGCCTTCATATGGTGTTTTCTTCTCTTCTGTGTCAGTCTGAATTTCCCTTATTTATTCTGGTTTGAAACTCCACCCCATGATGCTCAGGGATTATTTCTGGGGTCTGCGCTAAGGAATTACTCCTGGCATTTTTCAGAGGACCATATAGGATGCCAGGGAATGAACCCAAATTGGCTGCATGCAAGGCAAGCACACTACCCGCTGAATTTCTCTTCTTTTAGGACACTAGCAATGAGTTAACCCTAATCCAGTATGGTTGTTTCTTAAAACTCCATTATATTTGCCAAAACCCAATTTCCAAATGAAGTCACATTCTCAGCAGGCATTAGGGCTCTTGGCAGCACACAAATTCTTTTCTCTCTGGTAAGTGTTTATTTACAATAGAATAAGATTTAGATCATGAGGACAAGCATTTGACTCAGGTGTAAAATATTAGCTATAATCTACAAGCTCCAGAGATCTAAGTATAGATTTCTTCAGTCACTGCTATGCTCAAGTCAGCATCAGTAAGAACATAAATACTTGCCAGTTTCTATCCACCCACATGGTCTCCTGGCCTCCATCTCTGATGGAAAGTACACTGCTCTTAGAATAGCTTAGATATGGAATCAGCCTGGGTATCCAATTATAGAAGAATGGAATAGGAATCTGTATATATATACATATATATAATGGAGTACTATGCAACTATAATAAGGAAGGATGAAATCATGGAGATTGTGGTGACCTGGTTAGAATTTGAACAGATCATGTAGAGTGAAGTAAGCCAGATGAAGAAAGGCAAACACAGAATGATGTCACTATCTATGGTATATAGTATAATTGGATGAGAGAGTGCAATGTTTTAAAGGGGGGGGGCTTCCCAGATCACCCTTGTCCCCAGAGTATAGGGAGAAGAAGAACAGAGAAGGAAAGAAATCCAGGGGAAAGGAAGAAGATGAGAACGGGAAGTAATGGGGTATAGGAGCCAGGGGCCTCAGGTATATTGGTACTCTTGGGGAGTGGTATAGCTATATATCCAAAGCACAGACTCGGTGTCACTGAAAACTGATAGTTTGATGAGATCCAAACTATAATCACCAAACTTTAAATTGTGCCTGAAAGGTGGCATCCAAGGGGGTCTGGAGGGAGCATGGGAACACTGGTGGAGGGAAGGGGATCTGGTGATGGAATTGATGCTAGAACAGTATATATCTGAAACTCAGCTATCAATCACTTTGTAAATCATGTCTCTTTAATTTCATTAAAAAATTTAAAAGAAAGCACGCAGCTCTCAGAAAGTGCAGCTACCTCCCGCGTGCCCTCGGTTTGGAGCTGAGTACTATAGTTCTTAACTAAAAGAAGTCTTTTTGACTAAACCATCACCTAGGAGGGTGCAGTTTAACCCCCAATAACTTCTTTTCTCAATAACTGATAGAATAAATCGACAGAAAATCAAGAAGGATGCAGAAGGCAACACTGTGAATCAACCAGATCGAATTGCTATTTATGAAAAACTCCACACCACCACAGTACCCATATTCTATTCAAGGGCACATAAAATATTTATCAAGGGAGACTGAATTCTACGACATTTACTCCACCAAATGTCTGTACTAGAAATATTGAGAAAGGTGCCAGGGATATGGGCAGGCAGTACAGTGGATTTCTTGCATATGGAAGACCTTGGTTTCCACCCCACGGATTCTGGCTAACAGATGTGCCCTGGGTAGACCCTAACACAGCCAGCTGTGGCCCTCAAAATTAAATAAAAAAATTTAGGGGCCACTCCCAACTACGTATAGGACTTATTCCTACATCTTCACCCAGGGATCACTCCTGGTGGAGCTCAGGGGCCCTCAGGGGTGCTGGGGATTGAATCCTATGTTCCAGGCAAGTGCCTAAGCATTGTACTATCCCGCCTCATCATTGAGTCTCTAGACTCAATCCAGATATCATAGAAATGGAATTGGAAAGTGTCTTTTCATGACGGCCTTACTTCACTGAGGCTGCAGCAGGCCCCAGGGGTAGCAGGCTGAGGCCACACACCCTTGAGTCGGCAATGCCTCCCTGGGCGCTGTGGAAGTGCCCTCCTCCGCTCTGGGCCTCTTGGGGTGCGGGGGTTCTCGCGGAGCCCGGCGCCTGGGGCCGCTCGAGGGACAGTCACTGGGGCTGGACCGCGACAGTGCGACGAGTCGTGCAGGTGCAGGACAGCCGGGAAGGGACCGGGAAGAGAGAGGTTCTGAGCTGAGCACTGCCCAGCGCCCCCCACCCTGCCCTAGTCCACCCGGCACCAGCTCAGCGCCCGCCTCGGAAGCCCAGCTGAGCGCGCTCTGGGATGCCGCCCTGGGGCTCGACCAGCGACGCAGCGTCCTCCAGCTCCAGCGACCTGTGCACCCTGCAGAGGTCCCGAGCGCCCCAACCACAGGCGAGAGGACGTGGGACACCTGTCAGCTCTCCCCCACCCGACCCCCAGCTTTTGCACCTGGACTCAGGCTGGTCTGCTTTGCCTCCTCCTCCCTCTTTCTCTCTCCCCCAGAGACTCCTTCTGGATCCTCCTCCTCCTCCTCCTCCTCCTCATCATCATCATCATCCCCCTCCACTCTCCCTCCGCCTCCTCTCTCCTCCCCCCTCCTCCTCTTTCCCCCTCCTTCCCCCTCTTCCTCCCCCTCCTCCTCCCCCTCCTGTATCTCGCTTTCCACAGAATAAAGTCCCTTCCCTCCATTCCCTGCACACACCCACAAGGACCCCCAGTCAGTGCTCTCCCAAAACTCTCCCTGCAGCCTTGGCATGAAGTACCCACCCACCTCAAACAGAACTTCATCTACTTTAATTCCACCCAGCTGGGCTTCATTCCGCCCTCTCAAATAAATGTCTTAAACAGCACTTGTTAGATTCAACTTGTTTTCCTACTTGGTCTCCCTTAGTTTTGTTTCTCTCCCCTAGTCTCTGTAATCTTAAGTCACTCGTAGGATTCCCAGGCTCAGATTCTGGAGGGCAGTAACTGCATGCAAGTCACTGGGCTGTGCCCAAGCAGATGGCGCTTAGTTAAGTATTTTCTGCAATGATGTTGTCTGAGTGCGCTGAAAGTACAAGTAGACAAACTCCAGGGAAACCGCTCCTGCTGTCCAACTCAACTCAGAAAATGAGCATTTGTTGGATGAATGAAGTTTGTTGGATGATGACATCACATGAGCCAATATTCCAGGGCTCCAGCTGTGAGCTGAGTCTGTTCTCCCCAGACCATGACCAGGACCGGTGACCAGGGGTCTGGGCAGTGACCAATCAGAAGCCTATTTTTATAGATGTTGCTCTCTCCGCCCTGAAGGAGAAACTGGAAGCCATAGAAGCTCTTGTAAGAGAGACCTAACGGTTCATCTTTGATACCCTTGATTAACATGTAAAACCCCAAATCTGATAGCAGGTCAGAGTTGCAATTTGTGACATTTAATCTCCTCCAGGTGCCCTCATAAAGCAAATTACCATCTGTGTGGACATAGATGTGGAGTCCATCTATGAGCAAGTCCATCTTTGGACAAGATTGCACAGCTAGTAGGCATCAAGTTTCTGGGCCCTGGCTTAAGACTCCCTCCCAGGCTTGAAAGAAGACAGATATCTATGTAAGTAGTATGTACCTTAGCCACCCAAATATACCCAACTGCTACTGTTCACATTTGATGTGTGAGGGTTTTTTTATGTGCAGGAATTAAATTCAGGACTTAGGAAATAAGAGTATTTTGTAATTATTTTGCTTTGGTGTAGTTTCAAATAGCTGTCAAAATATATCATTGTTTCTTTTAAAAAGTAATGACTAAGGGAGAAAGATATAGTATAGGTGTTAAGGCACCTGCCTTCCATGTATATGACACTGGTTCAGCCCCTGTGCTTCATATGACTCCCTGAGCACAGAGCCAGGAATAAGCCCTGAGCACTGCTGGGCAGAGCCACATCACCACCCCTACCCCAAGTCACAAATACAACTTAGAGGAAGTGATTTATCCAAAGTCGGAGGGAAGTCAGTTCTTAGAAACCATGGTTTCTGGGTATATGTAACAATGCCCTAGGTACTGGTGGAGCCATAAGAAAATAATATTTGACTGATTTACAAAACTGCAGTTTCATGGTTGAGCTCAGTAGGGCTATTCATTAGTTCAGCGGCCATCGTTGTCAGATTTCAGCCTGCGTCTTTGATCCTTTTGGGGTGGGAGGTCGGTGAAATACTCTGTGTGGTGCTAAAGAGACTTCTGAGAAAGGAGCCTGGGTCAGAGAGGAAGCTTTCCATCTGTGTCGGCACTTTCCAGAAGCCCCATGTGACTGTCACGCGTGTTGGTCACACATGGTGCCAGGCATGCATTGCTTGCTCAGGAATGAGGCTGAGTGCTTATCAGATTAATAAACTGTCTTCAAGAGGGGGTTGATTTCTCTGTTTTATAACCTGAAACCAAGTGAGACTTTGAGGGATAGGAAATTTCTCTCACTCCCAGTTTCCCTCACCACCCAGGTTCTCAGGTTGCTAATGATTTAGGTTACCAGCGCACCTCCCTTTCAAGTCATCCTTTGAACAGCACTAATAAAATAAACTTCCCAGATGACTTTTCCTCCTTGTTTTTTTTATCACTGAGCTACAAAGGAGAAATTAATAACACGATTGAT
Source organism: Sorex araneus (assembly GCF_027595985.1). Lineage (NCBI taxonomy): Eukaryota > Metazoa > Chordata > Mammalia > Eulipotyphla > Soricidae > Sorex > Sorex araneus. The sequence continues at coordinate 318,826,484 of NC_073302.1, read as the reverse complement.
TCTAATGATCAGGTTGATGAAGCATCAACAGGCCCATCTGCCTCTCAAGATCCAGTTCCATCTTTGACTTACATTTGGCTCCTTGGCTCACGTCCAGTGATGCTCAGGGGTTACCCCTGGCTCGTGCACTCAGGAATTACTCCTGACTATGCTCGGTTGACCATATGGGATACTGGGGATCGAACCTGGGTTGGCCTTGTGCAAGGCAAACACCCTCCCTGCTGTCTAGCCCCTGTGCCTCATGTATTTAAACCACACTATGCAGTGTAGAGCCTTGAAGCAACTTTCTGTTCTGTGTTTTCTATCTGTAAACTCAGAATGACCAGTGGCTACTCCTACCTAAGCTGGTTCACTGTGTAGCCCAAGTAAGTGTAAGCAGCTCAGTAGTTAGTGAAAGTGCTTTCATTGCACAAGCAACAGGACAGGTCATATCATACCCTTAGTCTTCCAATGGGACAACAGAGAGATGCCACCAACCTGGATAGGAAAGTTTATCTTTTCTAGGGCTTTGTTTTTGTGGATGCTCTCAAGCCAGCCTGCTGACATCAGAATCTATACAGAAAGCAAAGAGATCATGACTAAGTCATCCTCTGCCTGAAAATCTACGTATGACAGAGTAGATGAGGAATAAAGATTGTGTTTTCTCTCCTTTATTGCTTGGGCATCTCCATTTCCTCATTCACTTTTTTCTTTCTAGTCAATGCCACTGAGCAGCCAAGAATGTTTCTTGGTGTTAATTGTTATCCAGAGACCTTCCAAGTATCCTGAGATGGGAGAATTGCCCATGACCCTTGTAAGGTGGGTATTTTATTTTTTTCAATATGGAAGTACTGTCTCGAATACTTATATTAAGCATAAAGTATTAGAATAATATATCTCTTACCCCAGCCCGGTGAGGTTCTTGAGTCCCTGTGTGGCCTGTTTGGAGTACCCTGTATGGCCCCCAAGCCTCCAGGACTCACGGTGCGACTTTCCTAGTTGATCCGTGTGATCATCTGAGATGCAGGAACCCAGTCACCAGGAGGGTCTCATGCCTGTGACCCCACCGCGTGGGCCTGCCCACCCTATAGATAAGGTACCTTAGACAGCCACGCTCCCGCCAACCTTGGTTACTCAGGCCTTTCTTTCTTTCCCCACTTCAGGGAAACTGAGTTCAGGACTCTCGTCCCCCTGTGAAAATCCAAGGGGCTGCCCCTGGCAGTGGGCTGGCTTCTGCTGAGATCTCCCCGGGCAGGCCTTGAGGCTATTACAGGGGGCTCCAGGTAAAACCCTGCGACAGAGCTCAGGGCCAGCAGGCTGATGTGGCAATCCTGCCAACAGGGACGAGGGGCAAGGAGGGTCAGGAAAGGATTAATCAGGCTGGGCTGCCTCATGCTTAGAGCAGGGCCCCTCCTGCCGGCCTCCCTGCAGCCTCTCTCCATGCGTCCCACCCGCTACTCCTCCCTCCTGAGCTCTAGTACCCATGGTGGCCGCCACAGGGCCCTCCGCTCACCTTCTCCCCCGACCCCAACCCCCATGTCTTTGAAGGGTTCCTCCATCAGAGCTCCTCTGTGCTTTCCAGGTTTCAGTTAAGTTTCGATGGGGCCTGGGTCCGAGACTTCACGGTCTTGAGAGTTATGGGAGATGCAGTTGCTCACTCCCAGCCCTGCTCACCAATTTCCCAAGTCCTGTCATAGTACTCCCCATCCCATAGGGAAGAGCAGATCATTGCCACCCAGTCTTTTAGGTGCTGGGGTGACATGAAGCCCCCCCACTCCTGCTCACCCTCCAGCCCTCCACCATCTCTGGGGACTGAGCAGGGAAAACTTTCATGAAGGGGTTGATAAATAACAAGTCTTTTTGTTTGTTTTGGGCTGGAGAGATAGGCATCTGCCTTGCACGCAGCTGATCTGGGTTCAATTCCTCCATCCCTCTTGGAGAGCCCGACAAGCTACCAAGAGTATCCTGCCTGCATGGCAGAGCCTGGCAAGCTACCCGTGGTATATTCGATATGCCAGAAACAGTAACAACAAGTCTCACAATGGAGATGTTACTGGTGCCCACTCGAGAAAATCGGTGAACAACAGGATGACAGTGCTACAGTGCTATGGGTCTGGGGGCACACCGGTCAATGCTCAGGGGTTACTCCTGGCTCTACACTCAGGAAGTCACTCCTGGCATTGCTCAGGGGACCATATGGGATGGCAGGGATTGAATAAGTCAGCTGCATGCAAGGCAAGTGCTTTACTCACTACTATCTCTTGGCCCCAGTGTAAGGGTATTGTACATGTATTGTATAATTAGCATTATACAGTACACCTCTCAACTGGCTCTGAGGTGGGGGGCCCTGCATGGGTGGCAGGATAACATCCTGTTCTTGCCCTAGACTGGGGAAATGGCAGGTGTCTAAGGGACTGCTCCTGAGTGAAGGCCTTAGACATTGTTGTCCTCTACACCAGGCTCACCTTAGTCGGGATGCAACTAGACACCCAGGTTCCTTCTTTATTGAAACAAAATGGGAAACGGTGCTGTTTGGCATATGTTTTTTGCTTGGGACCACATCCAACTGTACCCACACTGTGTCCTTTCCTGATCATCTTCTCAGCCTCCTGAGTGATGTGTCTCCTTGGAGACAGTGCCAGGGTTTGACATTTGGAAAGATAGCTTGGTGTGCAGGAAAAGACATTGGAACCAGATATCTCACAGGGAGCCCCAAGCTTTCCTTTCCTTGGTTCCTGGTTCATCAGTAAAAAGCAGCTAGAAGATGCACTGATGTATTTTATTTTGTAGGGGTGGGGTGGGGAGTGTCTCTGATTATTTGTTTTGGGGCCATGCCTGGTGCTACTCAGGGTTTACTCCTGGCTCTGCGCTTAGGGATCACTCTGATGGACTTGGGAGACCATATATGAGATCAAACTCCGGGTAGCAAATGCCCTTCCTTCTATACTATCACCCTGGTCCCCACTACTGTTTTATGGAAAGACTAAAGTCGGGATGGAGTGAATATAAGAATCACAGAGCTAGTCCTGCTTCTGGCTCCTGGGAGGTCATGGTTGGCTCCTCCGAGCCTGACTGTGACTCCTCCTCTCAGCACAACACCGGAACTTGTGGTTGTTTGTGAAATCAAACTGAATTGATCCATTTTCCATTTTCCCCGAGAGAAGACAGGCCAGTTCTCTGCACTTTGCCGAGCCTAAAATCTCTTGTCCTTGGCAATGCACGTTTCCCCATGGCAGGGTCTGTCTCCACTAGCAGCTGGAGCTTCCTTGCATCCATCTTGGATAGTTTTGTAATCAAAACCAAGAAAACTTGATTCTTTTTTTTTCTTTTTGGGTCACACTTGGTGATGCACAGGGGTTATTCCTGGGTCATGTGCTCAGGAATCACTCCTGGCGGTGCTCAGGGGACCATATGGGATGCTGGGAATCGAACCCGGGTCAGCCTCTTGAAAGGCAAATGCCCTATCTGCTGTGCTATCGCTCCAGGTTCCAAAAACTTGATTCTTAAGGCAGCTCAGGCCCACATTCATTTTTCCTCATGAACTCTGTGGGGGCTACTCAAGGCCTGTTTTGATCTGGCCTTGTTCACCTCTTCGACCTCGTTTCTCTCCACATCCTGTCACCTTCCAGCCCAGGTTGGTAGATCCACAGGCAATATATGAATCCTACAATGTTTAACTCCACTTTTACCAGTGTCCTCTTTCTCATGTGGTTTCTATCCAGTTTTCCATCCCTTTCTCTGTCTCTCTCTATGTCTTTGTCACTCTCTCTCTTTACATTTCTACCGAGCCAATAGCTATTCATCCTTGAAATTTCACTCCAAGCAAGTTACTTTGGGTAACTTTCCCGGCTACCCACTCTCCACTCCCTAACTCTTCATCTGGCTTAGTGGCAGTTTTGAGGTCCTTCTGGCATGCTGCTTGCTCTTTAAGTCCTGATCATCTTCAACTGAGCTGTCCACAATAACAAATTTTTTGACAGCAAAGACCCATATTCTTGACTAACTTTGATCCTCAGTGTTTGGTGTCAATTTCTCAATGAATGCTTACTAACTATATGAATTAGTTGAGCAGAATCTAGAAAAAAATGAGGGGCACGGTATAGGGCTAAAGAGATAGTATAGAGATTAATGGGCTTGCCTTGCATGTGGCAGACCTTGGTTTGATCCTAGCACCATACATGGATCCCTGAGTATCACCAGAAGTGATCCCTGAGCACCACCAGGAGTGATTCCTGAGCACAGTATGTTTGAGCACTACCAGGCATAAATAGAAAAGAAAGGAGGGAGAGGAGAGGAAAAAGGAGGAGGGTAATATCATTTTTATGATGAAAACAAATCCTGGTACCATTAACAGTTGATATTGGTACCATCAACCTTTTTTTCCTTCCTTATCATCAGAGCTCATTTTGGGGCTTGTGGTGTTTTAAATTATGTAAGTGTTCTGTGGTTCTGGGAAGTTACATCAGTCTCTGTCAATGTAAGGACAGAGCTGGCACAGGTGTGTCACTTGATGTGGAGAATAAGTCACCCAGTCCAGCCCTTGCAAAGTCAGCACAGAAGGGTTGGACTGAGGACTGAGGGGTGGAGAGAACTCTGCAGAATAGCAACAGCTGGGCAAGCAATTAGGAACTGGGAATGCTTTCCTGCTCTCACTCTGTCTTTTGAACAGCTCCAGTTCTTTTTTTTTTCTGGTTTTGAGTGAATTCTTTATTTTTTTTAATTAATTAATTTATTTTTAATTAGTGAATCACCGTGAGGGCACATTTACAGATTTATACACTTTTGTGCTTATGCTTCCCTCATACAAAGTTCGGGAACCCATCCCTTCACCAGTGCCCATTCTCCACCACCAGTAAACCCAGCATCCCTCCCACCCTCCCCAATCTCATCTCCCCCCACCCCACCCTGCCACTGTGGCAGGGCATTCCCTTCTGTTCTCTCCCTCAAATTAGCTGTTGTGGTTTGCAATAAAGGTGTTGAGTGGCCACTGTGCTCAGTCTCTAGCCCTCATTCAGCCCGCAACTCCCTTCTCCCACATGGCCTTCGACTACATTATAGTTGGTGACCCCTTCTCTGAGTTGCCCTTTCCCCAGAATGTGAGGCCAGCCTCCAAGCCATGGAGTCAACCTCCTGGTACTTATTTCTACAATTCTTGGGTGTTAGTCTCCCACTCTGTTATTCTATATACCATAGATGAGTGCAATCTTTCTATGTCTGTCTCTCTCTTTCTGACTCATTTCACTCAGCATGAAACTTTTCATGCCGATCCACTTAAATACAAAATTCATGACCTCCTTTTTTCTGACAGCTGCATAGTATTCCATTGTATAGATGTACCAAAGTTTCCTCAACCAGTCATCCGTTCTAGGGCATTCGGTTTTTTTCCAGATTCTGGCTATTGTAAACAGTGCTGTGATGAACATACATGTGCAGATGTTCTTTCGATTATACTTTTTTGCCTCTCTGGGATATATTCCCAGCAGTGGTATTGCTGGGTCAAATGGGAAGCTCCAGTTCTTTTCTTTCACAGTAGCACAAAGCCCAACCATGCCACTCAGGCAAGTAGATCTAAATCTGTCCTTTCCTCCCATTTTTCCTTCCTACCTCACTTCTTGCACCCACACAGAGTATATTTATAAAGAAATTACTCTGTGATAAACCTAGTTTCAATGCCTGCTGTCTTCCTACTTTACCTCTTAAATTTCTAATTCTCTCCCATAGCTATATGAATATGATTGTATAATTCAATCTACCATTTGAAAAATAAGAATTTGAAATCTGAGCAAAAAATAGGGTAAAAGGATTGAGAAAGGATCCGGTTGTTATCTTTGCTGTAATATAACTGCATTATTGGGGGAATGGGAGTGCCAAAGATGGAATGAGGACCTCCTACGAGTGAAGTCTGAGGTGAAGTATGCACTCAACCTCTCACCTCCATTCCTGGATTAGTGCTTAGGAGTGACCTCTGGTGGTGCTGGGGGACCAAAAATGGTGCTGGGAATCAATCCAGGTTGGGTGCATGCATGGCAGAAGCTTCATCTCCTATACTACTTCTCAGGCCCTAACCCCCATTTTAATTTACTTGATCACATCCAGCTCTGCTCAGGGGTCAACTCTTGGCTGTGCTCTCAGGGATCATCCCTGGCAGAAGTTTGAGGACTGTATGGGAATTGAAACCCTGTTGGAAACGTGCAAGGTAGGTAGTACATCCTACCCACTGTACTATCTCTCCAGCTCCTGGTTAACTCTATTTCAAAGATGAGGAAATGGAGGCACAGAGAATTTTTTCACAATCCAAAGTTATATAGTCATGATATAATTATGTAATGTCATGATATCATGGTATAGTGACTTTTAATCAACAATGGACGTCAGATACAACAGTGGCCACAAAAGGCTTGACCTTCTAGCTTTGTGCCATTATACTTCCTGATAGTCACATAATGAAATCTCCTAATGAGGCCTTTCTCAACATGTATCTCCCATGGAAGAATTTGGTGTGACTCACATTGCCTGGAATAACTCCTTAACTTTTCCAGAGCCACAGCTTATTTTTAGCTTTGGCCTTCTGTTGCACTCGACCTTTTGCCTAGAGAGAGTAAGTTTCATGCAGCTAAGGACAAAGCCTTCCTATTGCATGAAACAGAGAAGTACCTGTGAAGCTAAGCCTTCCTTGTAAGAGCTGCAATCTAGGATAATCTTTTAGGACAAAAAAATGATTTTACACACACACATACACACACACACACACACACACACACACACACACACACACACACACACACACCCTGGGTAACATTGCCTGCAATGATTTCAATCCTTTCTTCGAGATATCTATCTGCTGCTTACTCTAAGAGATTAGGATAGGGTCAGAGAGATGGTTCAATGGGCTGCAACTCATGCTTCCTGGCCCCGATTCTGGCACCATGTGACCCGCTTCCAACCAGCCCTCCCAGAACTGCCAGGAGCGACTTTTGAGCAACGTGCTGAGGAATATCCCCTGAGAACAACTAGGTTTGCCCCTAGAAGAAAACAAAAGCAAAAAAAGAGATAATAATCTAATCTTAATATTTATGAAAATATTTTTAATGTGGATCAGGATCTTGTACCAATACATATTTATCTCACATGTTTTAGAATAACAAAAACATTTTTGGAAAACAATGAATAAATCATGAGATGGCCAAGTAATAAAATGTCATGAAATCTTTAAGAAAAATTACCAAGAATTGGTGTTTTGCCTGGCATCTGGTAGTGCTCAGGGCTTCCTCTTGGGTTGAACGAATAAGCAAAGGATGTGGAGACGGGCGTGTGCAGGTGACACAGGTCTTCTTTCCAAATATCCTTTAAAAAATGTGGAAGTCAAATAATTATGAGGGGTTTATTGATCTGTTTAAAATTTTCTTGCAGTAGCATTGGTTTCTAGAATTCTCCATTGCTGGGCTGGAGAGTTAGTCCAGGAGTTGAGGTTACTTGCATAAGCACAGACCCCAGTTCATCCACAGCACCATGTGGTCCCTCAAGCCCCAGCAGGAATGATCCCTGAGTGCAGAGGCAGGAGAAAGCCCTGAGCATAGCCAGGTGTGGCCCCCAAACAAGCCAAAGATATTTTGAATGCCAGTTTAGAATAAAGCCTGTTTGCCGGGGAGGTTTTCATTCCTGCATAGTGACTGGAAAAATCTCCATACCACCAGGTGGCAGCGTGTCCCTGTTTTATATTAAATATTGCAAACTACCCCCTGCCCTGACCCACACCATCCACTGCACCACCATGGCGTGACAAAATGTAATTTAGATCTAAGATCAATGGTCTTTCAATCCTTCACTCATTTCCTTGAACATAATTTTGAAAACATGTAGCTCACAAATGCTTACATTTCTAGTGTAAAGTTGTTCAATGAGTGTTTAAATTCCCAAGAGGTGTGACTTCTGTCATACACTAAATACTGACTTATTTTTTAAAGGATAATATCATTTGTTTTGAACTTAACAGACCTCATTTAAAGGAGTCCCAAAAATGTTAGCACTCAACAAAGTAAGACTTAAAATATCAAACAAAAATTACCATGCATGGGGCTGGAGTGACAGCACAGAGGGTAGGGCGTTTTCCTTGCACACAGCTGACCTGGGTTTGATTCCCAGCATCCCATACGGTCCCTCAAGCACCACCAGAAGAGATTCCTGAGTGCATGAGTCAGGAGTAACCCCTGTGCAACGCCGGGTCTGACCCAAAAAGAAAACAAAAACAAAAACAAAAACAAAACAAAACAAAACAAAAAATACCAGACATACTGAGAAACAGGAAAATAAAATAATCATAGGGGAAAAAACTGAAAATTACAGATAATATAATTAGTAGTTAGGAATATGAAACAGATATTTATTACATACCCTATTTGAAAAGACACACAAACATTAAGAAATGGCAGTCTTTCTACACACCCTCACACAAAAGTATGTATATACCAAGTAGAAATTCTAGGGATGAAGATGTAAGAAATAGGCAATCTTCAGAAAATTTTAGTGGGGGCTGGGGAGATAGTACAGTGGGTGAGGCACTTGCCTTGCATGCAGCTGACCATTCGATATGGTCTGCTGAGACAGTGGGGTGGCTCAACTAGACCCAACTGACACACAAAACAACTACGCAAAACAGTAATAGACAGTCTTCATATACAAGGGATATTTACCATATAAGCCATTCTGTGGGTCTAAAGATGTATTAGGAAACTTTTTTTTGATAATACTTTTTATCAAGATTGGTTGCCTCCTACTTTACATCCCATCCAATGTGGTGTGCTACTCCTTGGTATATCAGTGGTGTAGAGTATGAGATGTCACCTCAGGAATTATAAAATTTTAAATAAGTTATTATAGCTGAGTTAAATTTTTAACTGGATGGTGACTTTGGGGTCAGAGTCATCTCTCTGAAGCTTGTTGATCTCTTCTGAGATTTATCTGTGAGTCTCTCAATTATGGCTGGTTAATGAGATTAAATGACACCAGAGGCACTTGTGAGCATTACTGCCAGGCTCCCGGAAAAACTGGGGAATAGGGGGAGATTTCCCATCCCTGACTCCTTGAGGGCCTGAATATTTTGTGAATATTTCAGCCACAAAACCTACATACTTGAGTTTTTCAGCAGATTCATTCATGGATGAGGCTCATTCGAGTCTGTGGAGATCAGCCGTGAGCATGGTGGCAATTGTGTTCTGGAGGTTTTCAGAAGCTGGGGCTCTGTTTGGGTGGGTGGGTGGGACTCGCCCTCCGGGGTGCCCCAGATGAAACTCAACCTGGCGCAAGATCTGGAGGCATCTATGCACCTTGTTGGTCTCTTCCAGGATTTTAAATTCTGACATTTTATTTTATTTTATTTTATTTTTGCTTTTTGGGTCACACCTGGTGATGCACAGGGGTCACTCCTGGCTCTGCACTCAGGAATTGCCCCGGGCAGTGCTCAGGGGACCATATGGGATGCTGGGAATCGAACCCGGGTTGGCCGCGTGCAAGGCAAATGCCCTACCCGCTGTGCTATTGCTCCAGCCCAATACTGGCATTTTAAAATAAATTTATTACATCATTTTAAAAAATAAATCTCGTTGAATACATCAAGGAATGGACTGATCATAGAAGCAACCTCTCAAGATGGATTCTGACCTGGTGGAACATCTTTGTGACAAACTCACCTGGAAGACAGTGACAGTGAGCGTTGAGTCCAGGACAGCTTGAGGGTGGTTTCCTAATATACTGTGTGTATATTAGGTGCCCATCACTTTTTCTCTGAGCTACTCCAAACAACATTCTCTTGGAATATTTCACTATTTCTTTCATGAAGGAATCTTACACCCTTTCCCCAAAATAAATATTAATATGTTAATATTAAAAAAATTAAAAAAATAAATCTCGTTGAATACAAAAATAGCACAGTGAGAGAAATGCCTCTAGACTGTGAACTAAGCTACGGACCCGAGCCGCCCCAGCAGGGGAAAGGTTTTTGTCTCTCAGCCTTTCCTTTCTCTGGCGGCGGCAGCGTGGTGACAGCCATCTTTTAGAGCCCACGAGACAGAGGTACAAGCACACGGGAGATCTCAGGATGGGGAATGATACCTGCACTGCCCTGTGCCCAGATGAGACCCCGAGCGGATCTGCACGAACAGCTCCTCTACACCTGAATGGCCATGATCCCAGAGGCCCACTAATTCATTTCAGAACCCAGCGGCTTCTTGCAGAAATGCCTCTAGACTGTGAATTAAGCTACTACCTCGTGCCTCCCCAGGAGGGGAAAGGTTTTTCTTTTTGGCGTCAGCGTGACGACTGCCATCTTTTAGAGTCCACGAGACAGAGGTACGAGCTTGCAGCAATGTAACTTCTAGAGGCAGGAATTTCTCCGGACTTAGTTACTAAAATACCAGAAATCCAAAACCGTGACCAAATATGCTCTTCATTCTCAGCAATGGAAAACAAATTATCAAATGACGCCTTTCCGGCAGGCTTGACAGTTGGGGGAAAATTCCAAATAATAATAGTGAGTTTTCTGTCGAAATATTGAATGTAATCAAAGTAAAGAGAGAGTAAGTGAAAATCATCAGCCACACAGGTGGGGGTGGGGGGGTGCGGTGGGATGGGAGGTATACTGGGGTTCTTGGTGGTGGAACATGTGCACTGGTGAAGGGATGGGTGTTTAATCATTGTATGACTGAGGCTTAAATCTGAAAGCTTTGTAACTTTTCTCATGGTGATTCAATAAAAAAAAATAACTAAAATATAGAATAGTGAAGTTTGATCCATGATACCTCATATTATCACCTGAGCCTGCCAGGAGTAAGCCAGGTGTGCCCTACCCCCCTCCAATGTAGCATACAGATTTGCTAGTTAAAATAATTAATTTTTAAAATTACAAAGCAAATTAATTTTTTATAATTGGAGACATGATACCCGCCCCCCCACATTTACCCTAACTTCTCATTTTCCATTTATTTCCTACAGAGTATTTAACCCTATTAGAAAATATTTGTTGCTTTAAAACTTTGGTCACTCTACTATTTCTCTTTTCAACAAGAGTTTGTGCATAAATTAAATACTTTCTTGGTTTTGGTTTTATGGCCCACATCCAGGGGTACTAAGGGTTTTTTCAGTGCTTTGCTGAGGGATGCATCACTCTGGACAGGATCACTGTATATGGTGCTGAGGATTGAGTGGGATGGAACTGGGGTAGGTCGCATACAAGACAAGCCTCTTAAACCCTTTATTATTGGCCCTGCCCACAAAGAAGCTTTTGTTGTTTGTTTTTGGGGTCTATACCTGGCATTGCTCCCGGGTCACTCCTTGTCCTGCTTGGGGTGGGGGTGGGGAGTTCTGCAGTGCCAGAGACTGAACCTGAGTCTCCTGTATGCACGGTTTGTACTCCAGTTTGTAGAGTTCTCCCTGTCCCATAAATAAAATGTCCAGTATTTCTTTCGTCCAGAGATTTTAAGTGCCATGTTCTAATCCTAAAACATAGGTGCATGGATCTCTAAGTATAGCTTCATGTTATTCTTTCATTAATTTGGAATTTTTATTTTAATCCTGAAAAACACAAGAAAGCAAAAATAGTGCTTAATTGTATCATTTAATATTTATAAAATATAATAAATTGCACCCCTGTCTTGCTTATCACTTCCCACTTTGCTTAGGTAACTATTGGTAACTGAGACCTAGTCCCAATAGTGCCCAAGGGAGCCCGAGGGCCATGTCAGGGGTACTGTGTGCCAGTGACTCAATTCTAGGGCTAAGAATGTGGCACTGTTCTGAGACCTCTAGCCCACACCAGCACCGCACACTAAGGTGCTCCCACAATTGCCTTTTTAAGAGATTCTTTCCCAGAAGGAGACAACAGACAGATGGACAGAGAGACAGACACACAGTGGGATAGAATTGGGGAACGAGTGAGAGAAGCATATCTATACACACTCTTAGGTGTAGAATGAATTATATTATGAGAAAGTGCTAGAAGCATTTCCTGAAATTGTCATTATATTTTATACTCCCACCAGCAATGAATTTGAGGATCAAATTTCTCCATAGCCTTTCTAATGTTTGATATAGACTAACTTTCTAATTCTGGCCATTTTAATAGAGTAGTTACTCATTATGAAATTAAAAATTTTTTATTTGGAGGCCAGAGCGATAGTACAGCAGGTAGGGCTTTGCACATGGCAGACCCGGGTTCAATCTCCAGCATCCCATATGGTTCTTCGAGCACCGCCAGAGGTAATTCCTGAGTGCGGAGCCAGGAGTAACCCCTGAGCATCGCTGGATGTGACTCAAAAAACAAAACAAAAGAAAAAACCCTTTAATTTGAGGCATCGTGATTTACAACACACATTTACAATCACAGTGAATGACAGGATTTCATGCACGTAATGTTCCGACACCACACCCTCCACCCAAGTGTCTGCTTCCACCATTGTCTCAGGGTCCCCACAACACCCCACTTCCTTGCCGAGCTAAGGTCAGTTCTGTAGATCAGTTGCCAGGTTCAGTTGCCTTTGCCCATTATGGTCTCTTCCCTTTGTTGTAGCAATGACCATGAGGGCGGGGATCTCACACTGCCTGTGATGCTTGTATACACACAGTTAGTGCAGTGCTCTGGGATCACACAACAGTATGTCTGCTCTTGCTTGGCATGTGGGGTGGTGCAGGGGAGCAAACTCCAGTCTCTTGCTTGCATCTTTTCAAAAGTTCGTTGGTTGTATTATTATTGTGTTGGTTGCATGTATTATTGTGTGGGAATCTGATCAAATACTCTGTCCATTTTCAGTTGAGATGTCTGGTTTCTTTGGCTCTTTGGGTCACACCTGGTGATTCTCAGGGGTTGTTCCTGGCTCTGCACTCAGGAATCACCCCTGGCGGTGCTCAGGGGACCATATGGGATGCTGGGGATTGAACCTAGGTTGGCTGCATGCAAGGTAAATGCCCTTTTCACTGGATTATCACTCCAGCCCCTGAGATACCTGTTTTCAATTGATTTGTAAGAGGGAACAATATGTTTGAATGTGGCCTTTCACAGTCCTGTGTATTTCTTTCTACATTTATTAATCTCTTTTAAAGAATAGAAGTTTCCGCCTTGGCAAAACTAAAAAGATGTTTTAATATAGCTTCGTGAACTATTTACAGCTATTTTGCTACCATCCCAAAACTCTTTGAAGTGTTAACAACTGGGGCCAGAGTTTTACAGCAGGTAAGATGTTTGTCTTGCATGTGACCAGACCAGCTTTGATCCCCAGGACCATGTGTGGTCCCCTAAGCCCCATCAGGAGTGATCTCTGAGCACAGAGCAGTAGTTAGCCCTGAACACCACTGGTATGGCATAAATAAATAAATAAATAAATAAATAAATAAATAAATAATAAATACCTGCTAGATCACAGGGAAATAGCCATTGATAAAGTTTTTCTCTAAATGGAGTAAGGAGGGCGCTGAAGTGATAGTACAGTGTGTAGGGCATTTGCCTTGCATGCGACTGACCAAGGTTCAATCCCCAGCATCCCACATGGTTCCCTGAGCATCGCCAGGAGTAATTCCTGAGTGCAGAACCAGGAGTAACCCCTAAGAATTTCCAGGTGTGAACCAAAAAGCAAATAAATAAATAAATAAAATGGAGTAAGGTGACATTACTTGCATATCCTATATATCATCATCAAAAAAGTCTTTCATTGGTGGGAAAGTTGATACTTGCAAGGATTAGATATTAATTCTACCTCCAATTCTATTTTTCTTGATGTAGCAGGCATAGCAGAAAACAATTCAGTAAATTTACCAATAATGATGCTAATGCATTCTTTTGGCTCCTACATACTAGGCACTGTGATCCAGTAATTAGTCATGAACGCCCTGGGAGTAGATATTTTAGTCCTCTTATTCTGTAGAAGAAAGTGGGGTTCAGGACACTGATATGTCTTGAGCAGTCACAGAGCTGGCAAGTGACGGAAGTGGGATTCCAAGCTCGGATTATTTAAGTATATTCCTGATGCTCTTTGTGTGTTGCTCTGGACTCGCTTGGCTTTAGATGTGTTGCACATAGGGTTGAGCAGGTTATGAAAGGGGCAGAGATGGATGGAGAGACTGGGGTCAGACTAAGTCAGGGATTTATCTGGATAGGGCTTGAGATGCTTCCAGTTCCAAATCCCATCAATAGATTGGAGAATTTTACTGTGTTTAGTGGGGTTCAGGCAAACTGAGCCATTCTACAAATGGAACTTCTCTAATTACCTGTTAGCAAGGTTACCACAGACCCCTATCAGCATTTCATAAGGTCCCCCTTTCATTAAAAAAATATTGAAACATGACTTCTTCTAATATGACTTCTTTTAATTATGTGAAAGTTTGATCTAAAATTTTATATGTGGGGCTGGAGCTATAGCACAGTTGGTAGGGTGTTTGCCGTACGTGCGGCCAACCCGGGTTCGATTCCCAGCTTCCCATATAGTCCCCCGAGCACCACCAGGAATAATTCCTGAGTGCATGAGCCAGGAGTAACCCCTGTGTATTGCCAGGTGTGACCCGAAAAGCCAAAAAATATCATTTATATGTTATCAATCCCCCTCGATGGTTCACCAACTCATCGTGGCGAGGGGGCGGCAATGGTGCCAACCGGTGAACAGTGAACCAACAAGCTACCTGTGGTGTATTAGATATGCTAAAAACAGTAATAAAAATGGGCCTCATTCCCCTGACTCTGGAAGAGGCCCCAATATAGCAACATTGAGATGGTCGAGCAAGGAGAGACTGCTATAATCCCAGGGCTGAACTAGGCTGCCAAAATGAAGAAGGACTAAAATGTCTATCTGCACTTTTAAAGCACATACGCTGGCATTGGAAGCATCCATCGAGGACCTGATGGTGCAAGTGAAGAAGATCAAGTATGATGTTATTGGATTGAACAAAACAAGAAGGCATCCATCACATCATGCCATTTTCGATACTGGAGAACTGTTCCTCGGAACATGTGACAGTAGAGGCATCGGTGGTGTTGGTGTCCTCATCAACACGAACTTGGCCATGAGCATTGACTCGTTTGAATGCCTAACAACCTGAATTGGATGCTTACACTTGAATAGATGTAGCTCATTGCCGGCAGTTTCTATCTTTGTCGCCTACATACCTACATCCAACTGTGATGAAGAAGAAATTGAGAAGTTCTACACGGAGCTGGAGAAGTTCTATAAAGAAGCACACCTTCTATAAGGTCATTGTCAGTGATTTTAATGCCAAGATAGGACCAAGAAGGTTGCCTGAGAAACTCCACATCGGGACCCACAGCCTAGAATGGAATGAACAGGGTGAGAGACTGTCTGAGTTCATCATGTTGACCAAGACCATTTATGGTAACTTGCAGTTCCAGAAGGCTGAATCTAAACGTTGGACATGGGAGTCTCCCGGTGGACAGTTCCACAACAAAATTGACCACATCATATTCAATCGACAGTTTTGCCGGACCAATGTTGCTGTTGTCCCAAAATTCTAAGTGGGATCAGACCACCGTCTCTTCATGCAAAATTCTATACAGAGCGGGGAGAAAGGGCTGCAAAGTTTAAGAAGAGAACTCCCAGAATGATCACTAAATGGGAGCTCTTTGGTACTATTGCAGCAATATGGGAAGATGCCGTGTTGTTGACAACATCAAGGAAGGATATGATTGACTGGTTCAGCACCTCTATGATTGTATGAGGAATGCCGAGAGTAAGAAAGCCAGAAAAAGTGGTCTTTGGAAACTCTCGAGCTCTTCGCCAACGTGTTTGGTGAGAGCCTCAGCCAATCATAAGCTAATGACCAAGCTCACAAAGCTGTGCAGAGAAGCGATAAAGAAAGACCTCAAAGAGAGAAGAGCAGCAGTGTTGGCCAATGCAACAGAAGCCAGGAAAAGTATTCTCAATGCCTTCCTGTCCTTCGCCAACTATAAGACCAAGATGACTGCCCTCTGATGTCCTGATGGATCTATCACATCTTCCAGAAGGGCAATGGAAAAGGTTATCCATGACTTCTCCTCGGATCTTTTCAATAGCCACGTCCCCCTGCCCACATACCAAATTCCACAGGATGGATTTGTCATTCCCAGCATTCTCGCTTCCAAAATCTGACAGACCATTTTGTTGGTAAAGAAACATATAGTACCTGGTTCAGACAAGGTCAGACCCGAACACCTGAAGAATCTGCTGCCAGTATTTGTCAATATACTGGCTTGGCTCTTCAAACACTACCTGTCTGAATGCAAGGTTCTATCCCAAAGAAAAACCAGCAGGACCGTTCTGTTGTATAAGAAGGGAGACATCCAAGACATTGGCAACTATTGCCCAATCTGCCTGTTGTCCGTCGTCTACAAGTTATTTACTTGAGTCATCCTGAATATAATAGGCAGGACACTAGATGAAGGACAACCATGTGAGCAAGCCAGGTTCCGAAAAGGATTCAGCACAATCGACCACATCCACATGGTGACCAAGCTCATTGAGGTTTTGTGAGAGTTCAAGATGCTGCTCTATCTAATGTTCATTGATTTAAAGAAAGCCTTTGATTCTGTTGAGACTCAAGTAGTCCTCGAAGCCTTAGCCAAACAGGGCATCCAAACTCAGTACATCAAGATCCTCTGCAAGCTGTATTACGGATTGATTCACCACCAGGATCTCACCATTCTACAAGGAAGTGATCATCAACATAAAGAGAGGGGTTCAGCAGGGCAACACCATTTCACCAAAACTCTTCAGTTCCACCCTCGAGAATGTCATGCGACGACTGGAATGGGAAGGAATTGGAGTGAAGATAGATGGTCAGCAACTCCACCACCTTGGCTTCACTGATGACATCGTTCTAGTAACACCAAACATTAGCCAAGCAGCAGGAATGCTGGCCGACTTTGACCGTGAGTGTGGAAAGATTGGACTTCAGCTGAATCTCATGAAGACAATGCTTATGAGTAAATGAACTAGTTCCTTATGTTCAATGGAATGAACATCTCCAAGTGCAGCAGCTATGTGTACCTAGTTCGAGAACTCAACATGATGAATGACCTGGCACCTGAGCTGCATAGGAGGAAAAGAGTGGCGTGGAACACCTTCAAGAGCGTCAAAGAAGTTGTTAAGAGGACGAGGAACCTCCGGTTCTGGGCACATCTTTTTGCTGTGCACTTACATACGTTTCAGAGACCTAGGCCCTACAAGGTAAGAACAAGATAAGAATACTATTCAGGTCTTCCAAAGAGGAATCGAAAGAGCTATGCTTGGAGTATCACATTTCACTCAAGTGAGAGAAGGAATCAGGAGTTCTGACCCCTGTCGACAAACGAGAATCAGAGATGCTGTCTCATTTGCCTAGGCATCGAAAATCAGGTTGGCCAGACACATAATGCGATTTGGAGACAGTCGATTGACTAAAGCTGTTACCATCAAAAGAACGCCTGGCTGCCCACTTACGAGATGGTCAGTCTTCTTTGTCAAGACCATGAACGAACAGTTTGAGGCTCTCCATGATCCTGGAGCGAGCAGACACCATTGGGCTACACTAGCACAAGACAGTGATGAATGGAGACATATTGGTGCCTGCTCGAGCAAATCAATGAGCAATGGAATGATAAATGATACAAGTGATTTATCAATACTCTGTGTTTGTGTGTGTGTGTATGTGTTTGTGTTTTGCTGGAGATAGAACCCAGATCTAAGACATGTGGTATCCTACTGATACCTAGATAGAATCAATATTTAATTTTTGGTTTTTTGCCTCATCTGATGGTATTCATGGGCTACTCCCAGAACAATGCTCAGGGGTTACTACTGGCAGTGTTTAGGGATGAACTACTAGAGATTGAACCCAGGGCTCCCATATGCCATCCAGTTCTTTGTACCAGCTTCCTGACCCTTACAAGTACTTTCTTTTTTTTTTTTTTTTTTTGCTTTTTGGGTCACACCCAGAGATGCTCAGGGGTTACTCCTGGCTTTGCACTCAGGAATTACTCCTGGCAGTGCTTGGGGGACCATATGGGATGCCGGGGATCGAACCCGGGTCGGCCGCGTGCAAGGCAAACGCCCTACCCGCTATGCTATCGCTGCGGCCCCACCTTACAAGTACTTTCATTGGTACCACTTATGTCAGATTACTTCATTAAAGTCACATAATTATTTGGCACCTTATCCTAATGAATAACACTGCTTATATTCCATTCCCTTCTGAAATCTGTAATCTTTAATACACTATTATTTCCTACTTGGCAGATGTGAGGTTTCATTTTATTCATTCTAAGTTTGGCACATCAACAGTCTCATATTATTATTTATATTCTACTAAGATCTTTCCTTTTACTTAATGGCCTGACTCTCTTATTTGTATAGCAAAGATGAACTATACAATATGATGCTCATAAACATCAAGTAATTCTAAGTTCTGAATCCTTGGGTTTTCTTTTATCACAGTTTGTATGTCCTTTGAAATTTTAAATGATATTGGTTACTCAGATGGAGATGTTTTATGAGATTTGTATAAGCTGTTAGAATTTATATACTTATTAAAAATTTGCATTTCCCCCAAATTCCTTATGCATCTAAGGTCAAAATAATTTTGCATTGATATGATATTAAATTCATTGCATGGACTAAATGCTTTGGGGACGAGGACAAAATTAGAGCAATAGTAAAGTGTGCTTATAAATGAGCTGTTTCTAGCTACAAGTAAAATTTTTCTTCTGGGGCCTGAAAGATAGCACAGGGGGTTAAGGTATATGCTGTACATGGAGCTGACCCCAGTTCTATCCCTGTAACCATATATGATCCTCCAATCACTAAGAGGAGTAAACACTGAGCAGAGAGCCAGGAACAAACCCAGAGCATAACCAGTTATGGCACCATAAACAAACAAGTCACAACAACAAACAATTTTAATATTGGCTAAAACTCTTTTTATGATTCTAAAAAAAAGTATGACCATTAAAATAGAAGATCGAAACACTTACTTTTATTATCAACTATGACAGGACAAAATAAAATCTTCAAATTCCCAAATTTTATCCCATTTAAGCTAGTAAATATTCCCCCTTTTCAAATCTGATAAACAGTAAAATGACTTTTCCGAAGGAATTCAGTGTCATCTTCTTTTTTTTTTTTTTTTTTTTTTTTTTTGGTTTTTGGGTCACACCCGGCGATGCACAGGGGTTACTCCTGGCTCTTCACTCAGGAATTAGCCCTGGCGGTGCTCAGGGGACCATATGGGGTGCTGGGATTAGAACCCGGGTCGGCCGCGTGCAAGGCAAACGCCTTACCCGCTGTGCTATCACTCCAGCCCCTCAGTGTCATCTTCTACTTGTTCTATTTATTTCGCAATCTTCTATTTGACTATTATAAGGTAATTGACATTTTTTTCACCGAAGTTTATCAGTATTCAAGTTGACAGGCTCAAACACATAGAGGTTATGTTACTGGTTCAGAGTCAGTCAAACACAAAGATGAGCTAGAGGTTTGTTTTTTCTGACAAATGTGCCGATGGCTTGCAAGAAGTATTTTCTTAGTAACTTAGTGTTAGGTAGGAGTTTAATCTCACTCTAACGTTTTAATGCTTATTTGAATGCTGACACTTAGAGCTAAGATCTTTATAATCATAAACCACTTCAGGGGATAATTCAGAATAAAATTATTTTAAACAACATTAAAAATTAGGATTAAAATAATCACATTAGTTACAACTTCTTCCTTTTACTGACCCCAACCTAAGTCCTCAAACAAAAATGATGCGGAAAGATCTCATTAGAGATAAACATAATGTCTGTGCTCAACAAATAGGAGCAATTTCATGGGAAGACATAAGTAGGTATGGCAGGAAAACACAGAAATGAATAACAGACAGGAAAAAAGGAAGTTATTCGAAATAAGTATACCAAAAAGGAAGAAGAGCCATAAACTCTTTTCAAAGTTTTAAAAATGAATTTCCATTCTTACACTACTAATGTGTTCACTAGACAATTAAATTTTTCTTGGCTGTTATTCACAAGATCACCAACAGATAAATGATCATTTCTCTGTAACCACCAAACCCGTGTCCAAGACTGAGAGAAACTATCTTAAAGACTCAGCTTGGCACTTTGTTTCTACTCTGCTCCTTGCTGGTGACAGGGTTAAGGGTTGGGCAGCGCCATCCCACCCGATAAAGGTTAGTCAGGCAACTGCAAAGGGCCCTGACAAAGAATGGCTTAGGCGTCACTCCACGTCAAGCGTGGAAAGAGAACAACTCATGGGTAAGAAGAGTCAAGTGATATTGACCAGTGGCTCCCCAGGGCTGAATTCAGAACATGTTCTGCTGTCTCCTCCGTGCCAAGATTTGACAGAAAGGGCAAAGGACAACTTGAACAATGTGGGGTGGGCGGGAGAAATCTCCATGCATTGTCGTTCACGTGGGAATGGAGTGTTGGGAATGACGGAGAGCTTGACAGGGCTCCCTGCTCCGAGCAGCCTCTGGTGACGTCTCAGAAGCCGAGGCTGCCTCTTTCTCTTCCCTGCTCGGGTTGCAGTGTGAGGAGGGAATGCTAGTGCCAGAGAAGGGAGATTTTCTGTAAAGGCGACTTTTATCCTTAGTGAAAAGTAAAGAAGTGGTGGGGGTGGGGAGAAAGAAGGAGAATGAAAAGAGAAGATTCAAAAGGACAGAACAAGACTTCAAAGTTAAAACATTTTCATATGTTAGACCCAGAGTTCGATCCCTGGCATTGCAGGGGGAAAGAGAGGGGGAATTATTTTTTTCTTAAAATATTAGTCTAAATGAAAAAGAAAAAAAGTATTCTAGAAGAGGGGGGTGCAATGGAGGCGGGGGGGGGGAAGACACAGTTCAAGAAGCTAAATTGTATGAATAAATTAGACATAGTTAATATACACATTAACAGGAGCATGGGTAAAGTTAATTGTGGTATATTCACACAGGGGGAACCACAAAGGTTTTTTTTAAAAAGAGAGAGAATCCAAATAGTAGCACAGATAGCTAAGATCAATTTAGTAAAACAATGAAGTGACAGAATAATTTTCAAACTATGACTTATATATGGGAAAAGCTAGAGGATGAAGCATAAAGACACTTGGAAAACTTATTTCCAGAGAAGGAGAAAGACAGTTATTATGGTAGGATTGATTTATGTATCACACACTTCTGTGTTATTCAAAATGATGTTTATAAAACACATGTAATTGCCATTTTATAGTAGAAAAAATCAATAACAAGAAATAAGAAATGAAAGAGAAATCAGTAACAAGAAATAAGCTATGCTGCAAAGAAGAAACATAAGACATACAAGGTTAAAAACATTCAATTTATTTTCTGTAAAAACATTGAAGCAATTTATACAGAGGTGTGTTTTGAACTCTATATTATATCTCTCTATAAAATGGTATCCCACAGTAATTTTAATTCAATTTAAGAAAAGGTTCTAAGAGACCACCAGATAGATCCAGGGGCTGTAGCACCTGCCTTGTGTGAGCTGACCGAGGCCTTCAATCCCGCAGACACTGCAGGCATCCCTCACCCCATCACTCTCAGCAAGGCTGGGTGGCCCTGGAGTACCACTAGCCAGAGTCTCAGTGCCATGTCCCCACGCATGAACCCTGTGCCATCAGGCCCACACAGCTGGGCCAGTATCACTATTGTTGGGAGCATCCCTGAATTCCCTGACTGACTGCTGGTTAGGTCCCCCAAAGCTAAGTTTAAAATGATTTCAAAAAGGGCTGGGATGGGAGCAACCAAACACCACAGTCCCCTGAGCACCATCAGGAATGAGCCTGGACCACTGAATCAGGTTCCCCTGAGCAGTACTTGGTGTGGCCCCAAAACCAAATAAGTAAATAAAAAAAATTAAAATTATGCATCGTCGACTTTGAGCAGGTGTTGTCTTTATTATGGTATGTTTGCTCTAAGAGAGAATACTGACCACAATTCATAACATACCTATTGATAGTTTTTCAATTAGTTAATATTTCCTTCTGATTAAATTACTGCTCTTCTGCTATCTCTTTGACCTGTCATAATGCAACTCTAACTGCTCTGGACTGGAAGTGTTCAGGCCTAGCCCCAACTTGGTCTCAGAAGTTGCTCTCAGAGGAGTCAAAGAACTGGGATTGAGCCAGGCCTCCTGGGTGCCATTCATGTGCCTAGTGAGACGGGCCAGTTTACCATCGCTGGTCCCTATAATTATTCAAACAGTTCTCCCCATAAGAAAATCATAAAGCACAAAGAGATAAAAACATGAGAGTTTTACAGATCAATCACACAAAAATATATTCAGTTTGGGGCTGGAGTGATAGCACAGCGGGTAGGGCATTTGCCTTGCACGCAGCCGACCAAGGTTCGATTCCCAGCATCCCATATGGTCCCCTGAGCACTGCCAGGAGTGATTCCTGAGTGCAGAGCCAGGAGTCAGCCCTGAGCATCGTCGGGTGTGACCCAAAAAGCCAAAGCCAAATATATATATATATATATATATATATATATATATTCATTTTATTTATTTATTATTTGGTGAGGGACCATATGGGAGGTGTTACTCCTGGTTCAGTGCTTGCTTGGAGCTTGGGTCCTGGTGATGCTGAGCTAACACATGTATTGATGGGGATCCAACCCCAGCCTCACAGACTCAATCCTTGAGCTATTTCTTTTAGTTTTTAATGGGTATTTTAAACATTTAGATATTTTAGGTCATATGTTTAGAAAACAGAATCTGGAAGCTCTCAGCCTGACTGCATTAGCCCATCTGCACAGATGGATCTGAACTGCTGGAAATTTTGCTCTACCCAGATTGGGTTCCATATGAAAAACAAGAGTAATGATGATCACTATATTTGGGAGCTGGGTTATTTTCCCCACTTATTATTTAGAGAAACCATCAATGTGATATTGCTGCTAAACCTTGATCTCAAACAGACTGAGATGATAGATGAGAAAAAGAAAAAAAAGTGGCAATTCGTTGTTGGATTCAAAATGACAAAAGCTGCATCCTATTTGCATGTAGCAATCAGGTAAGATAAACTGCTGTTCAATGGGTTTCATCAATAATCCTCTGACATAGGCCTGGGATCCTGTTATAATGTAATGCAAGCATAAAAGCAATGTCTAAGGTGAAAAATGTTTTGCTGAGATTTAAAAATTTGATTTTTTTGCAATTCCTTGAGGGCCTCTATTACTGATTTTAGGTCTAGAAAGGGTAAAACTTCAAAGACATTTCTACCCACAGTATTGTAAGTACAACGAGGTCAGGCAGAGCTGACTTAAAAGGTCCTGCAAAGGGAAATTAGAGAACAGGTTGGGATCAATGTACTTGGGACAGAGGTAAGGAGCCAGAAAATTCAATGGGAGAGCTCTTTCTTTGGCTGGGCAATTCTGTTTCTGGAGATACTAAACACACATTGTTCCTGTTATTCTTGTCCACAAAAGACCCCAGAGCAGAGCACTACCTCCTTCCATACTCTCTTTGTAAGGCCACATAGAATCTTTCAGCATGCCCCGTGCCTTCCGGTACGCCCTAGTGCCGATTACCAGGTAGCTGAGGGCTTACAGGGGAGTTGCTATATAGATCTGGGTGCTCTCTGCCCGGGCCCGACAGTTCACGCAGGGATTCCTGTGTGGAAACAAGATGTCACAAGGTCAGATTCCACTGGTCTCCTAATACCTAGAAAATCTGCTTAAAGCTCCTCCTAACAGAATGCCCGAGACTTTCAAAGCCTCCACCTCAACTCCCCAAATGACAGTGGCCTCAGGGCATGGAAGCAAATCTGTTTCCCAAGGTCAGCCACCCCAGGTCACACAACCTAGAGAGCACACCTGCTGGGGATCACTCTTCCTTTGTGCAAATCTTCAGCTGTGTCCTCAATGGTCTATTAATCACCATCTAATTACGTTGTTTCCAGCAGAGACCCGAGTTTTACAGTCAAGAGGAATAGGGGAAGCAAAGGGAGGCCTGAGGATAGGAGCCATTTGTTGTTTTTCAGTGCGGAAGTGAACTCAAACTTGACCCAATGGTATCACTGTATCACTGTCACTGTCATCCATTTGCTCATCGCTTTGCTCGAGTGGACACCAGTAACGCCTCCATTGTGAGACTTGTTGTTACTGTTTTTGGCATATCAAATACGCCACAGGTAGCTTGCCAGGCTCTGCCGTTCGGGCAGGACACTCTCGGTAGCTTGTCGGGCTCTCCGAGAGGGACTGAGGAATCGAACCTGGGTCGGCCTTGTGCAAGGCAAATGCAACCCAATGGTATTGTCAATATTATGCATGTCTGGCACCGTGAAACCAGTTCAGAAGTTGGAGTTTTATGTTTGTTATCGAATTTAAAATCCTAGGAATTATCTTATAGGTTAAAAGTCAGGTTAATCTTGGTCATTTTACCAATGGAAAAATCAATTTCTGAGCAATGAAGAGACTTGCTAAGGTCTCACAGTTAGGATGTGACTGAGTGGAGGACTCAAATGCACAACTTTGCACTTTACTCCCCATTCTAAGAGATTTCATTTTAGGAGGGGAAAGCCATTATTTAAGCCCTTCACTTGTATTCTTTTTTTTTCATACACATCAAAAACTGGCCCCTTAAATATTATCTATCCTTTTTGTGAGGGTGGCCTGACTTAAAAAGAGTCAAAACAATACATAATATGCACATGCATGTATTTATATAAGCACACAGCCTAGACTGCTTGTGTTTCATAAAATCAGGGTCACACCACTAATTTTCACACCTCAGACTCAGCTCCTCCTGCTCCTCTGCAGGCCTTCATGCTCATGCTCATGGGTTTCCCAATTTAATTTCGACCTGACTTTGACAGGAAATAAGATAAAATTATTACTTGGGATAAAGGTTTGTGAAGAGATCCAGCATGTATAATCAAGGTTAAGGGGCTTCTTTGTTACCCAGGTTTTGATATGATTGTGTGTGTGTGTGTGTGTGTGTGTGTGTGTGTGTGTGTGTTTCTGTTTTATCACCTAGTAATGTTAGAAAAGTCTATTTTCTGGGACATTGACTTAAATTATGTCTCCTCTTTGTTTTTTTTTTTTTTGTTACAGAGAATTTTGTAAATTTATTTATTTATTTTTTTTACATTTTTAATCCTTTATTCCTTCATTGACATCATTGCTTAGCAAATATGAATCCTAGATTGCAGTTATACAGTCATTCAAGGATGAATAACAAGCACAAAAATTGCAGAACAAAATTTGTAAAGGCATAATTTATATTTTAAAGGGATAAAGTAAGTCAGAAATACATAGGATACGCTCTTGGAAATGGGTTATTCAAGAAAGCAAAAGTAATTTTTTTTTAAAATTTATTTATTTTTAATTAGAGAATCACCGTGAGGGTACAGTTACAGATTTATACACTTTTGTGCTTATACTTCCCTCATACAAAGTTTGGGAACCCATCCCTTCACCAGTGCCCATTCTCCACCACCAGTAAACCCAGTGTCCCTCCCACCCTCCCCAATCCCATCTCCCCCCCACCCCACCCTGCCACTGTGGCAAGGCATTCCCTTCTGTTTTCTCTCTCTAATTAGCTGTTGTGGTTTGCAATAAAGGTGTTGAGTGGCCGCTGTGCTCAGTCTCTAGCCCTCATTCAGCCCGCAACTCCCTTCCCCCACATGGCCTTCGACTACAATGTAGTTGGTGATCGCTTCTCTGAGTTGACCTTTCCCCGGAACGTGAGGCCAGCCTCGAAGCCATGGAGTCAACCTCCTGGTACTTATTTCTACAGTTCTTGGGTGTTAGTCTCCCACTCTGTTATTCTATATACCATAGATGAGTGCAATCTTTCTATGTCTGTCTCTCTCTTTCTGACTCATTTCACTCAGCATGAAACTTTTCATGCCCATCCACTTGTATGTCTCCTCTTTGAAACAAAGACTTAATGTATCTCCCCCAGAATGAGAATTTATTTTATAATAGTACTCAGATACTGGAACATTGAATGACTGAAACCCAGTCATGAACAACTGTGGAACTATGCATCTCACAGTGAATCAGTTTTTTATGAAAAAAGTACCCAGATGTTTTCTGAGAGAAAACATATTCAAGTTTTCAATAATATTTTTAACACAGTAGTAAAGAATTCAATTGGAGGACCAAGGAAGTCACTCAAAGATCTGAAGCTCATGCTTGACAGAAGTAGGACCAGGTCATAGTAGCCCACGACATTGTCAGGTGTGTTCCCAAATGCAAATATATCCATATATATATACATATATATAAATCATCATCATCATCATCATCATCATCCCTTTGATTGTCGATTTTCTCGAGCGGTCTCAGTAATGTCTCCGTTCATCCTAGCCCTGAGATTTTAGAAGCCTCGTCCATATATATATATAATGTATATATATGTATACATATATATGTACAAATAAGCAATAACTAAAGAGATACAGCAATTAAAACTATGTTTATCAGTACTATATATCCTAGTCTGTATTTTATTACATTGGAGGGAGGGAATATGGGCCACACCCAGAGGTATTCAAGGGCTGCTCTTGGCTCTATGCTCAGGAATGACATCTGGCAGTGTTCAGGGTACTATATATGGTGCCAGGAATTGAACCAGAGCCACTCAAAAGCAGCCCTACCTTCTATACTTTTTCTCTGACTCCAAGTCTACATTTTAAAACAAGTGATCTCATTGAAAACAGGTTTGATATAAGAAATTAAAGAAAACTTTCAAAAACAAGCCCAAAATTCTTCTTCGTAGAAAGGAGTACATGATTTAAATATATGCAAAAGTAACTTATGCAGCTAATTTGGTTAGGAAAACATGTATGAAATTTTAAAAATTTGAAGAATTTGTGTCAAAATACAATGAAGCTATTTTAAATTTATGGTAGCAGATGTGGTATTATATCTATGCTAAAATATAAAACCTACTTCAGAATATTTTTTTATTTCTGAAGAATGTCTTTAATAAAAATTAGAGTACTTAGTGAAGTATTTAAAATTGATACAGAAACTCTTTTAACTCTTTAATAGCTACTAATTAGTGTAAATAAAGTCCTTCACTATGTGTCTGGCTTTATGCCACATCTTTTATTCTTTTTTAATTTAAATATTTTAATTAAGACATGATTTGCAAGATTAATAGTTTCAGGCATACAGTGTTCTAACAGCAATTCCACCACCAATGTCAACTTCTCTCCACCAATGTCCCCAGGTTCACTGCCACCCAACAGACAGTGTTAAGTTTGGTTGTTGTGGTTGTAATGTCTCTCTGCCTTTTAGACATACATAAATCATTCCTCTACACCACTGATGTGCCCCAAGCCACTAACCTCTGCCACTGTTATTGCCCATCTGCCTCTTCTTATTTTCTCCTTCCATTTCTTGTCTTCCTGTCCTCATATTTAATTCTTTTGGTTCCTTTGACATGTCTTCCATGAAAAGAAAAAAGTCAAATTGCTCCTTCAGTGTTATGATAACTTAGAATTCAACTGTTGTTTGTTTGCTGGCTTATTTATTTTTTATTACTCTACACAAATACTGTACTGCATTATTTTAGAAAACCTTTTTTCCATATTTTTTTCTGTTCAGGGATCGGGGCTCCCAAGCAGTGCTGAAGGGGTCCAGGAGCCACACCAGGTATTACTTGGTCAGTTGAGCTGGATGGTTCATAGCTAGGGCCTGAAGAGCACTGTCCTCAGGGGCCTCCAAAGCCTCACAGGGCAGTGCTCTTGCACATGCGCAGAGTACATGCTGACCCTCTGCCCATCTTCATAGTCTCAGCAAAGCATATGTTTTATATTCACAGTTATAAACCATGCATGTATGGTTTATATGGACATGAGATCATCTTATTTCTTTTTTATATTCAGAAAAATGTACAGAGGTTAAGAAAAAAGGCAACAAGATGTTGTCTGTTTTGGAGTTTAAAATAAGTCTAGAAGTAGCTAGGGTTTTTTTTTTTTCTTCAGGGAAGATAAAATAAGTTGGTTTCAACCCTGAGGTTAGAATAAAATTATTGTGTGACAGACACTTTTTTTTTAAAGCATTTTAATGCAACTATGCTAAAATACTGTCTTTGGGCTATATGCCTTGATGACTACCTTCAAGATAAGGAGGACATTTGGTCCCTAAGAAGGTAAGCTGTCTTGGCTAATTCCCAGGGTGAAGAACTATCCTTATTGGATTTCAAAATTCACTTACATAGTGTTAAAGGTTAACTTTGTAGTGAGGTTGTTATAATTTCATCATACATTAGCATTTCAATTTCTTTGGAAGGGTTGTGGAGAGAGGCCATTTCTCCTAGAGAAAGTGTACAGCAGAGAAAAGACAGTTATAGGGAGAGAAATTAAACGCTTGTTTGAGCAATAGAGTATGGTAAGCTTTAGGGCTCTGGAGTCAGGGGCAGGGTTCAAGGTCAGGCTCTACCAAACGTTGTTTTTACTGTGAAGTAGAGATAATAGAGTAGACTTAATGTTTCTGAAGATTAAGTAAAATAATACATATAATGTATCTGACAGGTAATAAGGAGGCAATAAATATGACTAATTACAGTTGAGACCATGAGTCATTTACCTTGTATAAGCTATTTATTTGTCTTTAGAAGCAGAATGAATTATGGACTCAAAATAAGGGGTGGACAGTTTTGTGTGAAATTTTATCTAGAGTCTAAATCCTTGTGACCTCACACTCATTTATTTTGTCATGCTACCTGTGCTCTATAGACTATCTCAGTGTTCTCTTATTCCTTTTTTGGTTTGGGGTCACACCTGGATGTGCTCAGGGCTTACTCTTGGCTCTGCATTTAGGATTGACTTCTGGAGAGGCTTGGGACACCAAGAGGATCTGGGAATTAAATTCTAGTTGGCTTCATGCAAGGCAGTACCCTCCCTGCTGTACTATCTCTCCAGCCGTAATTTTTCACTGTTATGGGTAATCCTGTACGTTATCCTATTCTTCCGTACAGGAAGAAGCTCTCTTAAGAGAAAAAAATGACTATATGTGTCACCTTAGGTTTAATTAATCTAGTATTTTAAGACAATTTTGAAAAGCAATCTATATCAAAACTACTACTACCACTTTTAATACTACACAATGTACTTTGCTTTTTGAAAATATTATCTTACTATCCTGGGACTACTCAGGAAGACAGAAAGAAATTGTGGGCCATTAGGAGTTGCAAAAACTGAAATGTGAAAATTAAGTGAGATATTTTTCACAGGGAGACCTCTCAAGCAATGTCTGGGGACATAGGGACCACTTGTGCAGAAACAGTCTAATGCTCTGGGCCAGGCCTCGCTGGAGGCCAGCACGCCCAGTAGCGCTCATGGGAAGGAGAGTGGACATGTGGTGTGAGATCCAGCTTGGGGCCTCAAACATGCAGAGCACTTGTTCCAGCCTTTTAAAGTAACTTCCTGGCCTGAAAGTCAGATTTTTCCATAGTTACCAATCTATAAATTGGTAGATATAGATGAGATTCAGTTCTCTTGATTTCTATTGAAGTTTGCTTATAAAAAACCTGCTTTCTTTTTTAAGTTCTAAGTTCAAGAGTGTATGTCCAGGGCTGGAGCGATAGCACAGCGGGTAGGGCATTTGCTTTGCACACGGTCGACCCGGGTTCGATTCCCAGCATCCCATATGGTTCACTGAGCACCACCAGGAGTAATTCCTGAGTGCAGAGCCAGGAGTAACCCCTGTGCATTGTCAGATGTGACCCAAAAAGAAAAAAAAAGAGTGTATGTCCAAATAAAACCTAAAGATTATTTTTTTTCTTGGGCAGAAGCCCAAAAATGATTTATCAACTTGTACTAGTAACTTTGCTGCTAAGAAATAAAAAAGAAATAGGAAGTAATATATAGAACTGTTCAGTAATCTCATTAAATAATTGATTTCACTGATTCTACCTTTTTCTTAGTTTTTTGCAAGTGAAAAAAAAACCCAGAAGCAAAATCACTGAGATACTGTTCAAATTCCAGTGTTTCTGAAATACAAATATACGCTAACTTAATTTTTTTGCAGCTTATGAAAAAAACCTCATTTTGCATGCTGCATAATACTTGGTGATGTATATTTTTAGTTGTATGATTGAAGAACTAATAATGAAAATGAGTAAAAACTTTTGTGTTATTTTTCCATTGTATTGTCCAAAGAAAATATATTCCCTTCTTTTCCAAAAGTCAGCTGGGTTTTATCAGCTTTGCAAAACCATGAATGACCTCCTTGTTCATTATTATTGTTTAAGTCATCCGTATTTATGCCAGTAATTCAAGGATTATGTTTTGATTGTTCTTGAGAGATGAAAACACTTTCTTGTTGATGAATAAACACTGCCACTGTTAAAATATTTGTATGCAAAATGTCTTTAAAGCTATTATGAAATGCTTTGCAAGAGTATTAAGAAGCTGTTTTTCGAAAGGCCCTCCTTTTTCTACCTTTTCTTTCATGCTAAGCAGTCCATTTGAAAGGCCTTTCAGAGTTAACTTGTTTAAGCAATACCAGTGTTTTAGTGTAATGAATAACTTTTTATAGAAGACAATCACACACAATTCAACATGCCTGTATTTCTATTTCTGTGCACCACCAGTGCAGGAGTCTGTGGTAGAGTCTCTTTCTTTGAGAAGGCTGAAGCCATCAAAACCCTGATTAACCTCTGATATTCACGTGGTGCTCTTGATCTCGAGGACTGCAGCAGTAACAAAGCGTTAATGGCAGCCATATGCTTAGGGCATTGTGGGTATGGGTGACCCAAATGTGAACTTGAGGGTGACTGATGCTAACTGCTATTTGTTTCAGGTTTGGTGTGGAGATTACTGATGAAGAGTTTGAGTTGCTACTTGACAGAATCCCTGTTGATGAAGATGGAAATGTCAGATACTCCTAAATTGTGGCCATATTTAATTCTTGGTACTTCTTTTTTTTCACATTTTCTCATTCCTGAGAAATTTTTTCTTCTTGTTGTTTTTAATGTAGAGAATGGACCCTTCAAAGAACTGGAATTATTCACAGTTTCTCCCAATCACTTTGTATCTTATTTATTAATATTTTAAGTGAAGATTTTCAAAAGAACTATATGAATACAAAGTGGAATCTATTAGTGTTAAATAGTGGCAATGCATTTTGAAATCTTTAATATATCTCAACATCTGAAAAGTGAATGTAAGAAAGGACTGTGTGACTGATGTGCTAAAGGAAACTATTGCAAATTGTGTTTGTGAAGTTGAGAAGAGAATTGCTTCAGGTGGCAGGAGTCAGGTCCTGGAGATGAACTTTCCCAAGTTATGTTAATTATGCTCCTGTACACGTTGGCCTCTCACTTTTACCCTATTGTTACCTCCCAGGTGCTATTCATTTACAGCATCCTTTACTAGTTCCTTCTGGTGGGGGTCTCTCCTTTCCAACGTTCCCAGGCTATATTTCTCTATCCCAAGTTTTTAACCCTTTCCCAAAATATTTTTAAGGATTTCAAAGAGTGGTTCAAGGCTTAAATATTTAAAGTTCTCGTTGACCATTTTATTCCTCAATAAATGTAATCAGGATACTGTAATCCTAAGTATCTGGTGTTTCTTGTTGAGGAAACAGAAAGGTGACGTTCTTCTTCTTAAGCATACCTCTTCAGAGTAATTAATGGAAATGGTTGATATCATCCTATATATTGCCAGTCCTCTAAGTTCCGTTACTACTCTTCATTGGAATGGAGTAGTTGCTGGGGACCCAGCCTTGATCCTCACACACATGGGCCATCCACTCTACCATTGCACTACATCCCTAGCCCCACAACTCTAGTCTTTAACCGTGAAACCCATTCATCATTTCCTAATTTCACATAGTAGCATAGTAGATAGTTTCCTACATGATTTGCTTTGAAGGACTTAATAGACCCCTTAAAAGTGGTTTTCAATCACACCTACCATAGGACCAAAAATCCTCCCCTTAGTGCCCAAGTTCTTTGAGTCCGAAGGTTCTAATCTGCTGAAAACTCTGATATCCCTGAGAGAGGTGATCTTTGGCTGGTGAGTACAGCCTTTCCCAAGTGACCAGAGGGATACTGCTTTTGTAGGAAGAGAACTTTCACAACTATCACTTTTTACTTTACCCCCTTCTCTTCCTTTTATTGCTGTTGTTAATGTGGACTTGGCACACGAGGTTGTGGTGTGAGCATGCTTTGGTTAGGGTGCTGGCTGGCGGTCACACACTTGGTTCCGGTGCTCACAAACTTGTTCATAGTACTTGCTGGAAGTCATACTCGGCTGTGGTGTTCATTGGGTGTTGCTCAACCCCCAGTTGCTTACACACTCTTAGCTGAAGTGGGTGGCAGATTGCATGCTAAGTTGTGGTGCTGGGGACCCCAAAGAATCGTGCTTATGTGTGAGATGGTGCAAGGAAGAAACTTCCCTTTTTGAACCTGCTATAATTTATTCCAGATATACAGAAATTAAACATTGTAGATTTGTTAATAAGTTGCTGTAACAAATTTTTAAATCTGGTATTAGATGTAATTAGATGTTACTAGCATGAAAACAGTTGACTTCACATCCCTAAGGTGGATACTTGACCAACAGAGATATCCCAGGGTCCCCGAATTTTTCATTTTACAAAATGCTCCCATGCCCAACTAAGTTTGGGAAACTTATTAAACTTATTAAACAAACCTGGTTACATTAAATTAAATTCCTTTCTTGAAGCACTCCAAATGGTTTTCAATATTGTTAGTTTGTGCTGTGATTCTCTGAGAGAAGACACATCTTTTTTTTTTTCTTTTTGGGTCATACCTGGCAATGCACAGAGGTTACTTATGGCTCATGCACTCAAGAATTACTCCTGGCAGTGCTCGGGGGACCATATGGGATGCTGGGAATCAAACCCGAGTCAGCCGCGTGCAAGGCAAATGCCCTACCTGCTGTGCTATTGCTCCAGCCCTGAGAAGATACATCTTAATTGAGCCAAGTAGTTAACTTCAAGGATTATCTCAGGAAGTACTGGAAAAGTGGTGGTGAAGTGAAGCAGAAGGAGACAGAAACAACATGGGATGCATTTCTGAAGCAGTTAATGGCATGGACATCTGCTAGCAGGACCTCTGAGGAACTAGGACATGGCTTCGAGCTGTGCTAGGCAAAGATTAGGAAACTGGAGTGGATATCTGGTCCAGTTCCGGCTTGCAGCTGGCTGACAGCTACTCTTGACAGGGTTCATACCCTAGTCCTTCGCAGAAGCTGGTAGAACAAATTCAGAGAACACCCTCAGCAGACTCCTAGTGCTTGCAGTAGAAAGCCCTCAATGTCAAAGGGAACCAGACTTGTTGAGGACATATTTTCCTAAACTTAACTACAAGCCTTAACTAAAGACTGGTGTTGGCTGCCATGCAATGGAACCAGTTGAAGTTCCCAAATATTTCCTTTTTTTTTTTTTGTGAAGCATATTAGAAACTTGTGTTTATAATTAGGGAATGCTACTGCAATTAGATAAATAATTCTATTAAGCTTTTACTTACAAAGATCAAGATCAAGGCCAGAGTGACAGCATAGTGGGTAGGGCATTTGCCTTAGAGCCAACCCAGATTTGATCTCCCGCATCCCAAGATCCCCTGAGTCCATCAGGAGTGGTCCCCAAGGGTAGAGCCAGGAGTAACCCCTGAGCACTGCTGGACGGTGGGCTAAAAACAAACAAACAAAAAGAAAATAATGATCAGGGGCTGGAGCGATAGCACAGCGGGTAGGGCGTTTGCCTTGCATGCGGCCGACCCGGGTTCGATTCCCAGCATCCCATATGGTCCCCTGAGCACCAACAGGGGTAATACCTGAGTGCAGAGCCAGGAGGAACCTCTGTACATCGCCGGGTGTGACCCAAAAAAGCAAAAAAAAAGAATAGAAAAGAATGATCAGATCTCAGGAGCCTCAGAGAAGAAAGTAAAAGAAGGGAGAGATTTTAAAAAAAATGGAGCTTAAAAAAAAAAAAAAAGTGTGTAAGCAAGACATGAGCACGGTGCTGCAGGAGGAGTCCCGAACACGAGAGGCAGCAAAGTCAGGGCACTGAGACTGAAGAGATGGTGCTAAAGGGAAGGTGTGAGGCAGAAAAGAGTGAGGAGGAGGGGTACAAAGAGTGGTGACTTGAGTCTGATTCCCATGTTTGGCGTAGGTAAGTGCTCATGACAAGAGTGAACCATCATACTTACTGATGGTGATGTGATGTAAAGACCCCTGAACTAAATTTCAGGAGACTTGAGTGATGGGAGTTATAGGTTGGACTTTTCCTTAAAGCTCTGTAACCTTGATGAAGTCTCTTTCTTTTTTTTTTCCAGATCAATTTTTATTATCCCCCTCGGGCTGTTTTTCTTTTCTGTAAAATGAAAAGTTTTTTTAAAATTTACTTTAGATTTTAAATTAATTTTAAGTGGGATAATTAATATATAGTATATATGTATATATATAATTTGTATATATTTAGTTTCAGGTACGCAAATATAATTTGTTAATTTGTTTGTATTACAAAATGATCATTGCACTAATTCTAGTCTGTTGCCACTTACAGGTGGGCTTTTTTTGAGAATTATTAATACTTTTCCTGCAAAGACTTACTCTCTGCGACCTTCAAATATGCAGTAGAGTACTGTTAACTATGATTATCATGCTGTGGGTCACATCCCCATCATTTATTTATTTCATATCCAAGCATTTGTGCTTTTTTACCTCCTTAATTCATTTCACCCACCCATGCATGGTCTCTGAGCAGTCAGAGATACTGTATAAAGATATAGAAGATATCTCTATAAAGATATCTCTATATCTTTATAAAGATAGAAAGATACAGAGATACAGAAAAGACAGTCTGTATTTCTGTAAATGTTCTTTGTTTTTATGTGAGATCACTTAATATTTATTTTGCTCTGTATGACTTATTTCACTTAACATAAGGCCTTATCCATATTGTTACAATGGAATTACTTATCACTTTTTAAGTCTGAATTGAGATGTTATTTAAGTGTGAAATAGGAGATTTCTAAGACTTGGAATTGCAAATAGAATGTTAAAATATTCATTGATCATTTTTGTGTTGATTACATTCCAAAATTATAATATTTTGAATATTCATCTGCATAAAATATACTACTAAAATTAGTTTAGTTTTAAAAAGAACTTTTGAAATAGGCCATTAGAAAATTCTAGATTAGCTATATGAATTATAAATGTGTTCCTGTTAGATACTATGAAGCATCAGATCTTGTTTATAGAATTCAATCAATGTTTAACTTTATGTAAATGTTCTTTTTTGGTTGGTGGAGCTTCTCTAGAGGTAATCAAGGGGTGCTAGAGGCAACTCTTGGCAATACTAAGCGATGCTTGTCCTGGTGGGCACCAGGGCACACCGCAGCTCTGGGAAGCCACATGTCGCCTGGCATTGAACTCAGGGCATTGAACTCAGGAGATTGAGTGCTCTACCCCTTCGGCCCTAGTAAATCCGTTCTTAATACCTTGTTTTCTTTATCTATAAAGTGTTAAAAAGTCAAAAATTTCTCTCACAGGGGCAGGAAAAACAGCAAGGTTAAGGCACATGCCTTGCATGCCGCCAAGCCTGGTTTGATCCCTGGCACTCATGGTTCTCTGAGCCTCATCAGGTGCAGCTCTGGAGACCTCCCAGAACTGCTAGTTGTGGCCCAGGAGGTGGCTGAGATGCTACAGGATGGCCTGGGTTCCCTCTCTCAGCGCAGGGTTTGAGCAGCACTGCATCCCAGGCCCACTGCATCCCAGGCCTGCTGCATCGGCCTGTTGGCCGGGTGAAAAGAGAATTGGTGGAAATGGTCCTCAGGCCCTCAACTGCCACGTGGGAGTCCCTGCTTGCTAACAACATTTTCTTATAACAATTTTAATTTTACTAGCAAATTGAGCAAGAGTAATTATGGGACATTTTGTTTAATGTTTATGGAAGAGTAGACAATTATCTGGTAAAGCAGTAATACTATAAATAACCAATGTAGATGAATTTTTGTTTTTTTGTTTTTGGTTTTGGATCACACCTGGTGGTGTTCAGAGGTTACTCCTGCCTCTGCACTCAGGAATCATTCCTGGCGGTGCTCAGGGGGCCATATGGGGTGCCGGGGATTGAACCGCACATGTAAGGGAGGCATTTTGCCTTCTCGGTTATTGCTCCAGCAGCCTGATCAAATGAATTTTTTTTCTTTTAGCAAATTGATGGGTAACTTTAAACTGTAGACACTGAGCTTGGAGCAAAATTCTTCTGAGATGTGGAGACTGAGTGTCTTTTCCTACTTTACACTTTTGTTTTTTAAATGATTATTTACTTTAGTGAAGTTCTATGAAGTAGCAACCACAGGTATTGTCACTAGTATCTTGTAGGTTTATTTCCTTCTTCCCCAACTGTTGTTGTTGTTGTTGTGATGGTTCAGGGTCCATCGTTGACTGTGTTGTGCGGTAGATCACAATGGCATTGCTGGCGATGGCACTCAATGATGCACATAATGTGGGTGCTGGGATCAAACTCATGACATCACACATGCAAGGCAGGCACTCTACCACTGAGCCACATTCCCAGGATTCATTATGTTTTAAAAACAGACTTGTGGGGCTAAAGTGATAGTACAGCACCTAGGGTGTTTACTTTGTATGCAGCCTACCTGAGTTCAATCCCTGGCATCCCATATGATCCCCCAAGTAATCCCAGGAGTAATTCCTGAGTGCAGAGCCAGGAGTAACCCCTGAGCACTGCTGGTGTAACCCAAAAACTAAAAAATAAAATAATAAAAATAAAAACAGACTTGTGAAATTTCTAACATCCACTTGGTTAAGATGCAGGGCAGGCCTCTTGGCTCTAAGACCAACACTTTTCCTGTCATGCTTTCTGGGAAATGAAAATTATACTCATTTATTGGGGGAATTGGAGTGGAGATGGTTTCCCAGGCAGTGACCAGGGGGCCTGGAAGCCACATGCAGTGATGTTCAGACAACCAGGCTGGTGGTTCAATGCTGGGTGTGATAATTTGGTGCTGCTCAGGCCTTGTGGTGCTGCAGACCACTAGAGCTACCCTAGGGGTGCCCAGGGGCCTCTAGGGCTATGCTGGACAAAGCACAGGGGGCTGTAGTGGTGCAGGGGGTTGGACCCCATTTGGGTGTATGCTCGGCATGCTCTCTAATCTCTGCAATCTCCTGGCTCGAAAGCCACATTTAATAGTTTTTGAGTGTAGTGGGGCTAAGCTATGATACTCCTCAGGAATAGAAAAGAATGAGATGAGATTAAAAACTAGAGTACCTCCATCAACATGATGGGCATATTGATTTGTACAGTTGCTTTTGACATATATCCCAGAAATTTTTACTTTGTAGTTTGCTACAAGGGCACCTTCGTGGGAATAAATTCACAAAACATGACCACTAATAGATTACAAGACATTTAGACATTATAGGCAATCCATGTTTTTTGGCTACTTGTTATTTTAAATTGAAAAAGAAGTAATTATCATTACTATCTAGATATTATAGAAATGAACATAAAGTGGTAAAGATGATTTTACCATTTTTCCCCAGATCTCATTTCAGATATGACCAGCTCTGATTATTAATTTTAACATAAGAGAAGTCACACAGTAGTTTTATGGTTCTAAAATTATGTGTTCAGTCTGAACCTTTTTATTATTTATGACCTTATAGTAGTAAAAAAACAGTTCCAACTATTATATTCATGGTTTATTTGTCCTTTGTAGTTATATATTTGTTAAATATACCTATCTTATTCTAAAGATGTCAGTTCTATTAAAGTTATGTACAATTTCCAAAATATTTTTTGTAAAGACTATAGAAAAATTGATTAATATCAATGTTGTTCCTACATATATT
Source organism: Sorex araneus (assembly GCF_027595985.1). Lineage (NCBI taxonomy): Eukaryota > Metazoa > Chordata > Mammalia > Eulipotyphla > Soricidae > Sorex > Sorex araneus. The sequence continues at coordinate 318,788,700 of NC_073302.1, read as the reverse complement.
TGTTAGAAAATGAGATGCTTTTCATATTTCAAATTTTATTGTATGCTGAATTGGACTTATTATATGCAATTTAGAAAGATTACCATGTGATCTCATGAAAATGGGAAAGTGTCTATAAAATTACATTTTGTTTTGTTTAGATTTGTTTTAGATGACAGAGAAATGCCAGTCTTCAAAAATATCAATATGCAGAAGGAATTTTTGTATCAGGGTGATAGTAAGAATATAGTTTTAGAAGTCTTAGTACTATGAGTCATTAAACTCATGGTACTAAGTATTAAACATGTACCCATACCTATAATTTATAGAAAAATAAGAATAATTTCCTCATAAGTCATTTTCTTTATATAGAGAGTAATCTATGAACAAATTAGCTTTGACCCTAGGGATGTCCCCTATTGCAGTGGCCATAAGATGTTTTCTGTTGTTGAGTATCTGAGTGGGAAGAATATTTAAGTTATGTCAAATGGGAACAGCTGGTATGTCAGTGTCATAATTAAGGAACTTTTGGAAATGGCATTGACCACGCTCTCTTAATTCTGACCGGGTATCTGAGAGTCAGAGGAAAGTATTTGCAAGTCAAATGATAGGAGCATCTATTGTCTGACAATTAAAACATCTTCACTGAGACCTACGGAACTAACCTTTGTGTGGTCTTGCTCTCAGATGGAAAGGAAGGGTTCCTAGAGCCAGTTGACAGCATGAATTTTGAGGGGACACTAAGTGTGTGTGGGAAACCTGCAAAAACAAATCTTATACATAGATTTAGAATCGGGGTTTTCTTTTGCTACTTTTTTCCAACGATCGGCGTGGGAGTGGGAGCTGGGGTCGGAGTTCCAGGGGGATGGGAGGCGGGGGTGGGGGGTGGGGGGGAGGCTGCAGAGGAAAGGTGACAGTTAGAGATGCTGGTAAAAGTTAGTCCTGGTCAAGCCCGGGGTGAACAATGACACACTGTTGTTGCGAGCTGCCTCCACGACTTAGATATTCTTCCCATGTCAGTATAATCACTACTGGGAGGTAGCTCGATGAAGGATTACCATCTCATTAATAGTATCCATGACTTTTGTTCAAAGCCTACTTGTGCAATGTTGCCTTGTGGATGAAGCTCCGTAATCCTCTGAGCCGCAGCTGTAGAGAGGGAGGCTCCTCAGAGCCGCCCACACTGACTTCCCTGTCCTCTCGGATCAGTTCTAAAAAAACAGACAGAAACAACAGTCAACTCAAAGCCAGAAAAAAGAAACATCCATTCTACATTTCCACATTCATCCCCAAGCTTCAATCCCTGCCACTGTCTCCCATTCATCTCTTCTCTAACATCCAGATCACCACTCGGATGGTGGCCAGATTAGAGGAGAACAATGCAGTTTTAAATGTAAAGTTTGCATCTCATTTTTTTCTTTGCATGAGAAAAAGCACATTGATTCTATCTATGTGTCTGTCTAATGCTGAGCCTGTAGTTTGTCAGGTCTTTCTTATTTTCTTTGGCAACATGAGGCATGCTTGTGGCTCTCGGCTCTCTAGGCTTTCTCCGTATACTTGGTGAAGACACTTAATTTGGAAATCTGTATTTGAGTAGAAAATTATATATGTTGGCAATAAACCGTGCAGTTTGATTTCATCAATATTATTGCTTCTAAGAAACTTCTACTTCTGATCAATGTAAGCGCGGAGGAAATCTAAAACCTTAGCAGTAGCTCGGAACTAAGCAAACTCAGTATTGAAATTGGGCAGAAGAAAGTAACAGAGAATTTGTTTGCCAAACCTCCAGGCAGTGAATATGGGAAAGAATGGGTATAACCTTTAGCGTGCATTTCATTTCATAAGCATTACCTCCTTGTAGAGAAGAAAAGGAAAAAGGAGTAAATTGTCTTTGGTATAGGAACATATAAAAAGTTAAATGATGCCTACAGCTCTTAATAATCTTACTAATCACACTTTTATTTAAAACTGAAATGAACTTATATCTTGATTTACTCTTAAGCTGTTATTTCAAAAAGATTGTATATTTTCAACTCATAGCTTCACTTTAAAAATTACCTAAAAAATGCAAAAGAAAAAAAAGGGAAATAAAAACCTCTTTCAACTATGTCCCGTTTTCAGAAGAATCTATAAAATGATTTGGACATTGTCTTTGTAAGAATACTTTAAATTTTTTCTGGTTGATAAAAGAATTAAAGAGTCATTTTTGCTCCAAAGTCACAGGAAAAATGAACCAGTTTATTAGAGTGCGGGGGTCCCACACCTAGTGGTGCTAGAGAGTGGTACCCAGGAGCCAGCGAGCCAGTTTTCAGGGGACCATGTGGGGCCACGGATTGAACCTGGAACTCTTACATGAAAAGCAAAGCACCTGCTACATCCTTTTAAATTATCCCCTCAACCTTCCCTCCTACCCCCCTGCCAAATTGGGTTTTATGCCTTGCTTAATGGCAACACACTCTTTTCCCATATCTTTTTCTCTGTCATTTACATCCAAAGTAGGTTGTAATTCTGGTGACACTGACATCTCTTTCCTTTAAGAGACATTAATTGAAATGGGAATTACTCAGGCCTTTCTACACAGGAAACAGAAACGTTTACCTCTTGGATAGATGGAAAGGGAAGAAATAGGGCAGGTCGTTCTCTAAGCCAAGACTATTCTTTCAATAAATTATTTGTTAAAAAGACAATTCTCAACAGAGACTATAACTTAGCTTTTTAAGTCATGAGTATATGCTCTTGGTATAGCATTTATGTATAAAATGGCTTAAACTTGTGTGTAGCGTTTCATAAATAGAAAATGCAGGAGAATATTCTCCTAACTATGTAAAATAGTGTCATTCTATAAGTGTCCTACCCTATTCTCCTGGCTAAACTGGTAGTCTCCTCCGGCATGAACCTTAAAGTCCATTTCCATTCCTCAACTTAAAATTACTTCTAGAGTAAAATTATGTCAGGGAAAACACAGGTGAATATAAGACCACCCCCTCCCCCTGCCCCCGCCAAAAAAAAAAAGTGAATAGATTTCCAGGCAGAGAACTTGATATATGTAAACTTTAGCATATAAAACTGTGGTGTTCATGTCTGTGCATGTAAATTATATCTCAGTGTTTTATTTTTATTTTTATTTTTTTTTGTTTTTGGGTCACACCCGGCGATGCACAGGGGTTACTCCTGGCTCTTCACTCAGGAATTACCCCTGGCGGTGCTCAGGGGACCATATGGGATGCTGGGATTAGAACCCGGGTCGGCCACGTGCAAGGCAAACGCCCTACCTGCTGTGCTATCGCTCCAGCCCTTCAGTGTTTTATTTTTTATATAATATTAAGAAGCCCAGAGATTATGAAGAATGTTTTTAGTGATAAGAGCATTTTGTAAAATCAATGCTCTTAAAATGTAACATTTCTTAAGTACCAGGAGGCTTTCTCCGTGGCTTGGAGGCTGGTCTCTCATTCTGCGCAACTCAGAGAAGGGAACACCAGGTAAAATGTGGTCGGAGGTCATGCGGGGGAAGGGTGACGCGTGCCGAATGTATTCTAGAGACTGAACACAATGGCCACTCAACACCTTTATTGCAAACCACAACACCTAATCAGAGAGAGAGAACAGATAGGAATACCCTGCCATAGTGGCAGTGTGGGGTGGGGGGAGCGGGACTGGGGAGGGTGGGAGGGATGCTGGGTTTACTGGTGGTGGAGAATGGGCACTGGTGAAGGAATGAATTCTCGAACTTTGTATGGGGGAAACATGAGCACAAAAATGTATAAATCTGTAACTGTACCCTCACAGTGATTCACTAATGAAAAAAAAAATGTAACATTTCTTTGCATTACAGCAAAGTTGATGTTCAGTGTTAGAAAGAAATATTTATTTTCATTCCTGAGGCTTCCTTCCTTGTTGAAAGAGCTCTAGGAACCTAACATTCTTGATTTTACTTCATATTCAGGAACTTTAATCACTGATTTGAAATACATTCTATAAAATACAGTCAATATTGAGATTTCTACAATTTCTTTATCATGACCTTTAACTCAGTTCTCCCCCTCACCCCCAGACTGAGGTCAAAACAAATATCAGAAATTTTATTTAGTTGTCCTATCATTTTATTCTTACTTCACCTGAGAAATCGCCATTGTTTTGTGTTTCAAGACATTGACATATTTGAAGGGTCCAGGGCTTAATCTCTTTACTCCTATTTACTTCTTTCTCTATTTTGTGATATTGCTTTCACAGCTCTGTCTATGTCATCAGACAAGAGTGCCCATTAGCCTTTTTTTCTTGTAATCTTGACCCTACTAATTTCTTCCATTTTTATATCTTAGTTGCTGTTGCTCACTCTTTAACCCTACTTCTTATTAAATTCTTTTTTTTTTTTTTTGCTTTTTGGGTCACACCTAGCATTGTTCAGGGACTACTCCTGGCTCTGCACTCAAGAATTACTCCTGGAGGTGCTTGGGGGACTATATGGGATGCCGGGGATTGAGCCCAGGTCAGCCACGTGCAAGGCAAATGCCCTACCCACTGTGCTATCACTCTGGTCCCCTTCTTATTAAATTCTTGGCTATTTCAGAATACACTAAGAGAAACTTCCCATTATCTTGTTCACTCCTTTCAATAGTCGTGACTAGTTCCATTCTCATTCTCTGTGTATTTTCATAGCCAGTAAGAGCAGCCAAAAATACCTCAGCTTTGCAAAGTTTATTGTTTATTGACACAACTGCCTTTGAAATGATTTGTATTTATTTTAATTGAGGTGAAATTGACCTATAACATTATATTAATTTCAGGTGTACAATATAGTGACATGATATACTGAGAAATTATCACCAAAACAAGTTCGTGTAATGTTCACCTCTGTAGTGCTCATTTTGAAAGCATGTATACACATGTTGGGGAAAGTACTGGATATACAGAGAAGGGTAATATGGCCTCTGTGTGAGAAGAAATTCAAATTTATGAAGTGTCCCATTCTATTTAATGAAGACACAGACTAGAAACAAAAGAACAGTGATGGAGGCTGTTGGGCATTTGGGTGGTGCTGATGTGCAGGGAACTGTCCATCAAAACCCCAAATGTTAACATTACTATAAATTTGTCTCCCAAACTATAATACTTTACAAAATCTCATCCCTGTTCATTGTTATGATTTGGCAGGGGTTGGGGGAGGGTGCCAATCTTCAGGAGACCCTGGGGACTGACAAATAATTTCAGGATTGTTTTATTGCTGTAAAATATGCCTTTGAACTTTTGGTCGAGAAGACATTACATCTGATAATTCGGGAGGCAGTATGGCCATCTTAATATTCTTTTTATTCAGAATCATGGAATATTTTTCTATTTAATTGTGCCTTCAATTACCCTCATCATAGTGTTTCATCATAATTGTAAGTCATTTTCAATATACCTGTCTCGTTAAGAGTTCTTTATATCTTTGCCTTCTAAATTCATTATTGTATCAAAATGTTGAGCCTGCCCAGGGATCTGGTTTATGAATTCTCTTCTTTTCTGCCAACCCCTATCCATGTAATGAGGTGTCACCTCTGTTCTTCAGTTGCCATTCACCCCTTTGCTCTCTCTCATGAAAATTTTATGACCACTCATATAATATTGACTTCACCACTTTACAGTGTGTCTTTGTAGCTTTATAGTGTTTTTATTCCTTTACTCTCAGAAGAGGCTCTTGCAAGAGCCTCACACATGAAGTAACCGGCAGAAGAACCCAGGTGTGTGCGACCCGGGTCTGGGATCTCCAAGCATGCTTGGATCGGGACTGGGCCTCTTCTACCCAGATCCCCCATTTTCCAGTAGCTAGGCGGTCACACCCAGAGACTGCCACCAGCACTGTGTAGTCCCACCAACAGCCAACACCCAGAGACTATAAAACCAAGTTCCCGGAAGCACACGGCCACAAAGCTGACATGCGATATCTTATAGCCTAGTTTTCCCTCTGGGAGAACCTGGCAAGCTACCCAGAGTCTCCTGCCTGCATGGGAGAGCCTAACAAACTCCCCGTAGTATATTCATATGCCAAAACCAGTAATAATGATGGGTCTCATTCCCCTGACCCTGAAAGAGCCTCCAATGCAGCACCATTGGGAAGGACGAGTAAAGAGAGGCTTCTACAATCTCAGGGCTAGGATGAATGGAGACCACTCAAGAAAATCAATGATCAACAGGATGATGATGATGATGATGATGATGAAGATAATGATTGTCAGAAGGTTTCAGGAACTTGTGAAAATAAACTTCTATATGTAGTTTTTAAGGTTTTAACAGAACGTTTGGAAATGTTGGGTTTTTTTGTTTGTTTGTTTTTGCCTTTTTGGGTCACACCCAGCGATTCTCAGGGGTTACTCCTGGCTCTACGCTCAGGAATTACTCCTGGCAGTGCTGGGGGGATCATATGGGATGCCGGGATCGAACTGAAATTGGCTACATGCAAGGCAAATGCCCTACCCTGTGTATTATCGCTCCAGCCCCAAACTTTTGGAAATTTTGGAGAAGAATTTTATTGACTGACTAGATACCAATCCCAATCTTTTTTGTTTTTTTGTATTAAAGCACATTTATTCAACGAGGTTTTCTAAGAAAAGAATTTTAGAATGTTTTTATTCCATTACACAACAGAAATGTCCTTTGTAAGATATGAAATGCTATATTCTATTGGTACTTTTTTTTTAATTTAAATTTTTTTTTATAATTTATTTATTTTAAATTAGAGAATCACCGTGAGGGTACAGTTACAGATTTATACACTTTTGTGCTTATACTTCCCTCATACAAAGTTCGGGAACCCATCCCTTCACCAGTGCCCATTCTCCACCACCAGTAAACCCAGCGTCCCTCCCACCCTCCCCAATCCCATCTCCCCCCCACCCCACCCTGCCACTGTGGCAGGGCATTCCCTTCTGTTCTCTCTCTCTAATTAGCTGTTGTGGTTTGCAATAAAGGTGTTGAGTGGCCGCTGTGCTCAGTCTCTAGCCCTCATTCAGCCCGCAACTCCCTTCCCCCACATGGCCTTCGACTACAATGTACTTGGTGATCGCTTCTCTGAGTTGCCCTTTCCCCAGAACGTGAGGCCAGCCTCGAAGCCATGGAGTCAACCTCCTGGTACTTATTTCTACAGTTCTTGGGTGTTAGTCTCCCACTCTGTTATTCTATATACCATAGATGAGTGCAATCTTTCTATGTCTGTCTCTCTCTTTCTGACTCATTTCACTCAGCATGAAACTTTTCATGCCCATCCACTTAACTACAAAATTCTTGACTTTCTTTTTTCTAACAGCTGCATAGTATTCCATTGTATAGATGTATCTATTGGTACTTCTTTTATAGGACTTTTTATTACCTGAACAAATATTAGTGCTCATTAATAAATTTAGTTAGTAATTAGCAATTTTCACATGGAAAAGCCTATTAGAAAAATTATTGAAGCCATTAAAATGCTCTACTCATAGGAAAAATTATTAGAAAGATTAATCATAATAAGACATCCAATGATGGCTGGAGAGAATATAGTGGGGGAGCACTTAGTTGCCCTGTGACTAATTCTGAGTCAATCTTGGACACTGACTATGGTCTTTTGAGCATTCTAGGAGTGACCCATGAGCACAGAAGAGCAAGGAGTAAGCCCTGAGCACAGCTAGGTGTGGCCCTCAAACCAAACAAGCAAGTAAAATGCATCGAGGGGCAGGAAGATAATTCTGGGGTCAGAGGTACATGCCTTGCATACACACAGACTTGAGCTGGATCCTGGAAACTCCTTCCTCCACAAGTACAATGGCCATGGCCTGGTGACCCAGCACTCCGAGCAGCCCCAATCTCTATTGAACTGTATTGAACTGTCAGGGTCAAGCATTGTTGGGTGTGTCCCCTGGCCACTGTGAGCACTGCCTGGAAGGCCACCCCAGTGAAAGAAAAAAGAAATGCTACTGAGTCACTTCAGGGATTAAAGAAATAGACATATTAGTAATGTATATTGACTCTTGTAGATAATAGTTTCAGGGTAATGGGCCTTCAGAGACTAGGTTACCACCTCAAAACCAGAGTCCCAAGTAATTCTGACCTGGGACTAACCTAATTCTTTATCTTCTCCATTGGATATATTCCATTGAATATATTCCATGCTGTTGATGAAAAAATATTGGTTTATCTCTTTGTGTGAAACTTCCTGGCAGTACTTTTCCCCAACAATTATGTGGAATTATCTAATATATTTATGGTTGAATACTTATGATAGCAGTCAAGATACGGGGTATAGCCAGGACTTGTATGTATGGGTGGATGTATTTAAAAATGCTCAAGGAGGGGGCTGGAGCGATAGCACAGTGGGTAGGGAATTTGTCTTGCATGAGGTCAACCAGGGTTTGATTCCCAGCATCCCACATGGTCCCTGAGCATCTCCAGGAGTGGTTCCTGAGTGCAGAGCCAGGAGTAACCCCTGTGCATCGCCAGGTGTGACCCAAAAAGCAAAAAAAGAAAGAAAGAAAGAAAGAAAGAAAGAAAGAAAGAAAGAAAGAAAGAAAGAAAGAAAGAAAGAAAGAAAGTTGTTATTAAATACACCGTTTAGTAGAGTCTGATGAATGGATATTCTATCATAACGAAAACCAGGAACCTCCCCTTTATAATCAGTGTTCTCACCCTGCCCACTGCCAGCTTTCTTTGTTATCACTGCTTTCCTGATCTAGAATTTGTCTGTACCATTTTAGCAATAAGATTATGTCAGTCTACGTGCTAATGTTGAGTGATTGAATATATAAGGAAGTGTTATCTAGTATATGTGCTGCTGAAGCGAGCACTAAGGAAGTGTTATCTAAGAGAAAAATCATAACCTCTGTAGTGTGAGCACTTCTTAGGGACTTTTTTCCCTGTCTACTTGGTTTAGTTCTGATGTTTGTGAATAACTTATTGTCCATGGCCTCTCAACCCAGTCATTCTCAATTATGCTAAGTTCTAAACCCTTCTTGGTTGTCTAGCATGGACAGTTTAGGTATTCTGACCAGAATGATCACACACAAAGATTTAAACTCTAAGAAAGAAGTCTAAACAAACCCAAAGCAGACAGACCTTGTGAGTACTTTATTTCTCACAGGGTTCAGTTAGTAATCCACTGGAGAAGCTGGAATGTGTTCTCTCAGCAAGAGCAGATATCCAAACGTTTTTGTATCAAGTAGTTCTATTAAAAGTATTAGGAATGGATTGCCAAGTTTGCATGCCAAGTCAGTCCTGATTTCAACAGTACTGGGTATTTTTAATCTTAGCATAGTACTTTGTAAACTTTAAAGGTTTAACATTATCAGTAACTTAATCAGGATGTGTCTTGAGGTATTTTTATTTGGATTTTTTCTAGCTGGTACCCTTCGGGACTCCTGAATGTGGTCACATGTTTTCTTCAGCTCTGGGAACATTGTAGCAATGATGTCTTTGACAGTTTCTTCTTCATCAGGGTTTTCTTCCTGTCCCTCTGGGACGCCAATAATTCTTATATCACTCCTCTTGGCTTCATCATGATCCTCTCTTGCCATCTGTTTGCGGATTGTTAGTCTCTTTTCCATTTTCTGTTGTTTTCTAGAGAGTCTCTGGACTTCACTTCGAGCTCACTAATTCTGTCCTCAGCAGCTATTACTCTGCTGCTGAGTCCATTCAGTGAGTTTTTTAATTCTCCTACCAGGTTTTTCACGTCTGACATTTCCGTTTTTATTTTCCGAATCTCTACCTTCAAATCTTCTTGTATTTTATTGGTATTGCTATCCATTATTTCTTTTAGCTCCCTAAATATCCTCAGTAGCTCCTTTCTAAATTCCTTGTCAGAGAGGTTGTATAGCACTACATTGCTGTTGGGGTATTCTGGCCTAGACTCTTCAACAAGTAAGCTTGGTGGGGATCTGCACTGCTTTACCATTGTGACCTATGTGGCTCAGCCCTACACACTCACTGATATTATTCTGTTTATGATGCAGTATTAATTTAGGTGGGCTTAATGAGATATTGGCTAATGTGTTTCTGTTGGTTAAGCTAACCTGGTGAAGTTCTAGCTAAAAGGGTAACTTCTGGTTCTTGAGGAATATAGAAGGAAGAGAAAAACTCACAGCCACATTATTGGCCGAGGCCCTGGGCAGGAGCCCCGACCCGGGCTGGTACCTGAATTGGGTGGCAGAGAGCACTCGGAACGATTCAGCTTTGGATACGGCACAGTGTCCCACAATTCCCATCCCCCGCAGATCGAAGTGAATTAAAGACCTCAATGTCAGACATGAATCTCTAAGGTAATTAGAAGAAAATGTAGGCAGAACTCTCCATGACATTGAAGCAAAAAGCATCTTTAAGGACGAAACAGCATTGACCTTGCAAGTGAAGCAAACATAAACAATGGGACTACATCAAACTAAGAAGCTTCTGCATTTCAAAAGAAACAGTGACCAAAATACAGAAAGAGTCCACAGAATGAGAAAGAATATTTACCCAATACCCATCTGATAAGGGATTAATATCCGGGATATACAAGATACTTGTAGAATTGTATAAGAAAAAACTTTCAACACCATCAAAAAATGGGGAGAAGAAATGAACAGAAGTTTCCTCAAAAAAGAAAAACAAATGGCCCAAAGGCACATGAAAAAATGCTCCACATCACTAGTCATCAGGGAGATGCAAATCAAAACAACAATGAGATATCATCTCACACCCCAGAGGCTGGCAACATTCAAAAGAACAAAAGCAACCAGTGCTGGCATGGATGTGGGAAAAAAGGGATGCTCCTTCACTGTTGGTGGGAATGCCGACTGGTCCAGCCTTTCAGGAAAACAATATGGACAGTCCTTCAAAAATTAGAAATTGAGCTTCTGTATGACCCCGCAATACCACTTCTGGGAATATATCCCAAGGATGCAAAAGAGCTCAGTAGAAATGACATCTGTACCTATATACTCATTGTAGCACTGTTCACAACAGCCAAAATATGGAAATAACCCGAGTGCCCTAAAACAGATGACTGGTTAAAGAAACTTTGTTACATCTACACAATGGAATACTATGCAACTGTTAGGAGAGATGAAATTTGCTTAAAATGGATAGACATGGAGAGTATCATGCTAAGTGAAATGAGTCAGAATGAGAGGGACAGACATAGAGGGACTGCACTCATTTGTGGAATGTAGGGTAGCATCACATAAGGCTGACACCCAAGGACAGTAGATACAAGGGCCAGGGGGACTGCCCCATAGCTGGAAGACTGCTTCATGAGTGGAGGGGAGAAGGCAGATGGAATAGAGAAGGGATCACTAAGAAAATGATGGCTGGAGAAACCAGTTGGGATGGGAGATGCATGCCAAAAGTAGATAATGGACCAAACATGATGACCTGTCAGTGTCTGTGTTGCAAGCTATAATGCCCCAAAGTAGAGAGAGAGTATGGGGAATATTGTCTGCCTTAGAGGCAGGGGGAGGGTGGGAAAAGGGGGATATACTGCGGATATTGGTGGTGGGGAATGTTCACTGGTGGTGGGATGGGTGTTTGATCATTGTGAAATTGTAACCCAAACATGAAAGCTTGTAACTATCTCATGGTGATTCAATAAAATTTTAAAAATTAAAAAAAAATTTTAAAAAAATTATCAGTAACTTGAAATCTTAAGAGAAAGTTAACTTTATTTTAACATCTAAATAATTTATACTTACATTATGTGAAGTGTATTTGTATATCTCAAGATAATGCATTTATTTCACTTTGTATGCATTACTTTTTCTATATTTTGTATTACTCCTAGGAGAAAACTCATAACTTAGTAGTAAAGGGAATCATAGAGGTCATATTACCCAGCATCTTTCCATATAGAAAAAAAGTCTATTACTCAGGTAACTTTCTGAAGTCTATGGAGACAAAAATAATAATCTCAAGAATGAATTTCAGGGCTGGAGCAATAGCACAGTGGGCAGGGCATTTGCCTTGCAAGCAACCAACCCAGGTTCGATTCCCAGCATCCCATATGGTCCCCTGAGCACCGTCAGGAGTGATTCCTGAGTGCAGAGCCAGGAGGAACCCCTGAGCATCTCCAGGTGAAGCAAAAAAAAAAAAAAAAAGAACGAATTTCATGTCAATCTAAGTACTTTTCCTTAGTCATGTAATATTTCTAAGCCTAAATTGGTACTACATATGTATTTACCACCAAGTCATACTTTATGTATAAAACATAACCTATTTGTGACAATTCTTCATTGAGCTTATTGGCATACACACTTTCTGTATTTTATTACCACCATCTCTCCACTATCATGAGTATAGTATAGTATAGTATATCATGAGTATTATAACACTGTCAGTATGTTATACTCATCAAATAAACACAAGCTTGCCTGGCAGATGTTGGACTTACCTGGTGAGTCCAATTCTGAATGTACATACTTTTAGAAAAATATGTCATAGAAGACACAAGCTAATTCAATGGTCAACAAGTACCATATTTTTAAGAACTTTAAGAACTGTGAAAGGTTTGTGAAGTTTGTATTTTGAATGAAAGTCTTCTGATTTGACCAGCATTTCAAGAACTCCAGCTAATATTTGGTAATTCCCCAGAAATTATGATGCAGAAGAGAAATTAGTATTAGAAAATGAGCACTTGGTGTGTGAGTGTGTATTTACATTATGCTACCAATGAAGCAGTAGTTATTAAATAGTGTTCTAGAAATCCTCACATTAAGATGACTTACAAGCTAGCAGCTGTAGTTGTCTTTGCCATGGTGACTATCAGTGGGGCTGACTGCTAAGGCCTCCGGGACATATGGCTAACAGCATCAGACTTGACCTTCATTGTTTTCTTCTTTCTTCTCATTCCTTAGAGAAATGACTCCTTTTGGACTCTTTCCATTAAACAGTATGCAAGCTAGAAGGGGGTGCTATGTGAGTTAAAGAAGCTGCAGAAAACAAGACAGAAATGCTTCAATGTCCCATAAGGGAAGGATGGATGCAGGCAGCCCAGGGCTTACACAGTAGGTCCAAGATATTATCAGGGACCTGAGTTGTCCTAAAGTTGGGTTTTCATCCTAAGGTCACCTTATGGTTCTAATGACCACTGAAGTTCTGACCTTCACATTCAACTTTTAGGATTGGAAGTATAAGAAAGGAAAAGAGTGAAAAAAGTGGTGTTTCAGCTTAATTTTTGAGCACAATTATCACATAATAGTTTGTGCTAAACTAGGGGCAGAATGTAAGCATGCAGGTAAGAATGGCTGGGGAGCAGATGCTTTGGTTCTGAGTAATAATGTGTCCAGGTAATAAAAGAGTGAGAGAGTGAGAGGAAGGGCAGTCGGATGTTGTGATAGTTAAGTCTCTACACAGATGATTTTGTGGAATATTCTCTCTATACCCATGATTTCTCAACTGTTTATAAATGATGACCACTAGTTTATAGAAATAATCCCCATAGGTACCTGATTCATAAAATGGGTGCTGTAGCAGTCATGCGGACACCATCAGAACTCACTTATTATTCTTTTATGGATAAACACATCTATAGTAACCATTAGAATGTTTTCAGTTTTTTAGATTGCTTTCAGTTACAGGAGTTCAAATAAAACAAAATGTATTTTAAAAGGATCACAGAATGATATCCACTTCATATATTTAGGAAAATTTTAGAGACTATAGATTTATGTAAAATTGTGAGACACCCCTGGGGCCAGAGCAGTAGTACAGTGGGTAGATTTCTTGCCTGGCCTGTGGCTATTCCCAGCATCCCATAAGGTCACAAAGCCTGCCAGAAGTGATTCCTGAATATAGAGCTGGGAGTAACCCCTAAGCACAGCCTGTGTGCCCCCACCCCAAATAAAATAAAATTGTGAGATATACACAGAAAAAAAGTAAAAATAATTTTAATTTCTGAGAAAGAATCACTGAAAATGTGATGCTTAATAGCTTTTAGTTTTAGAGAGATTAAGGAAATTCAGCACCAACTTTTATTCTACTTCTACCTCCTTGCATAGGTAGAAGTAGAATTTTCAAGATAATTTTCCCTGATATGTTATACTTCAACTTACTAGATGTATGGATTTAAAAATCAATTTTGTGTAAGTATAACTCCCCATAAGGTTTACTCATTGTATCTGAATAATTTCACTTAAAATATTACCCTCCAGTTCCATTCAAGCTGCAGCAAACTTCAAGATTCCATCCCCTCTTACAGCTGCAAAGTAACTATGTATGTATACAACAACTTCTTTATCAATTTATCTATTGTTGGACGTTTGATTTTCCTCCATAGCCTGCCTATTGTATTAAATATTTTAATGGACATAAGTACTCATATATCTTTTTAACTCATGTTCTTATGTTGGGGTGGAGGAGAAAGATGCCAAAAAAGTGTGATCTCTGGGTTCTATGGAGGCTCTGATCTTCCTTTTTTTTCTTTTTGGGTCACACCCTGCGATGCTCAGGGGTTACTCCTGGCTCTGCTCTCAGGAATTACTCCTGGTGGTGCTGGGGGGACCATATGGGATGCCAGGGATCGAACCCGGGTCAGCTGTATGCAAGGCAAACGCCCTGTCCTCTGTGCTATCACTCTGGCTCCTCTTCCTTTTTTGTTGAGAAATTTCCATGCTGTTTTCCACAAGGGCTGAATCAGACAACATTTCCATCTATAGTGAATGGCATTTCTTTTTCACCATGGTCTCTCTAACACTGGTTGCTTACAACCTTCTTAATATTTGTCATTCTCTTTGGAATAATGTGATATCTCATTGTTGTTTTTATTTGTGTTTAATAATAAGTGATGATGAATAATTTATTTTTATTTAGTTTTTGGAGTCACACCTGGTTGTGCTCAGAGCTTACTCCTTACACTGTGCTCAGGGATCACTCCTGGAGGGGTTTGGGGGACCATATGTGGTGTCAGGGATTCAGACTGTTTTCATTGACATGCAAGACAAATTTCTTAAGTTCTGTACCATTTTTCTGGTCCAATAACCACTTCTTAAAAGCATTTTTACTGGCTGTCAGTGTATCTTATTATATATATATGTATATATATATATATATATATATAACACAGAAGTGTCTGTTCATCTCTATGTTCACTTTCTGAGGGTGTTATTGGCTATTTTGTTGCTGACATCTTGTGAATGTTTTATATATCTTGAATTCTAACTTCTTATCTAATGTATGATGTACAGATATTTTTTCCCATTAAGTAGCTTGCCTTTTATGTATGGTGTGAGATATGGTTCCAGTTTCTCTCTCTCTTTTTTTTTTGCATGTTGCTCTCTTGTTTTCCCAACATCATTTGTTGAAGAGACTTTCTTTGTTCCACTTCATGCAACCAACTTCTATATCATAGACTATCTATTCATAAATATGAGGGTTTATCTCTGGGTTCTCAGTTCTGTTCCATTTGTTTGAGAGTCACTCTTTATTCCAGTAACACTGTTGATTTCTTTCATTGTATAGTATTATTTAAAGGCAGGTAATATTTTTCCTCCATCTTCATTTTTTTTGAGATTGACTATTGTTGGAGTTTTATGAGTTCATAAAAATTTAATAGTTTGTTCTAAGTCCATAAAGAAAGTTTTCAATATTTTGATGGTGATTGAATAGAATCTGTATAATGTTTTAAATTGGATGTTTTATTTTTGATGTTGTTTTGTTTTGTTTGGGAGTCATACCCGGAAGTAGTCAGGGCTTACTCCTGGCTCTGCACTCAGGGACCAACCACCCTCCATAGGTTCAGGAATCCATATGGGTTGCGGGAGATATAACCTAGGTTGGATGAATGCAAGGCAAGTGCCCTACCTGCTGTACTATCTCTACAGCCCCAATTAGATGGTTATTTTGACAGCATTTTTTATTCTTATAATTCATAAACACAGAATATTTTTCACTTCCTGATACTCTCCTTTTTATTCCAATAGGGACTTGTAGTTTTCAATGTGTAAGTCATTTACTTCCTTTGTTAAGTCAATTTCTAAGTGTTTGATGTTTTGGGAACAGTATTTTGAATAGGTGGTCTTATTTCTCTGCTATGAACAATGTGAGTCTATACTGAATACTACTTAGAAAGTGTTGAAATGTAACTGTTATTTTTTATATTTTGGTACAATTAAAAATAATCAAAAAGTGATTCATAAGTTTAGGTGATAATAACAATCAAAATGTATAGTGAGAAGTTGAAAAATCAACCCCAGGGATAAGTAATCAGATTCTGCTTCCTTCCTGGTGCCATTATCTTACAATTCAGACTATCAATTATTATACATTTATTCTCCCTCTTCTTCACTACATGTTTCCAGGCACTTGGATGGGGTAGGGGGAGGTATAAGGTAGAAGATAAATTGAACATCACTTAGCCTAAGGAAGAGAAGGCTTGGGAAAGGACATGACAGCGGTGGTTCATATTTACAGGGCTCTCAGGGAGAGGAAGGAAGAGGCTTATTCTGTGTGCTGCAGGAGACAGACATAAGGGGATTTCAGGGGAAGCAGAGCTTTCCTGCCTTTGAATAGTGAATAATATTTTACAAAATAGAAGCATCTATTCAAGAAGAATATAACTTAGAATTCTGCGATGGGGCAGAGAGAAACTGTAGATGGCATGGTCAGGCGACTGCATGAGGTGGGAAGTTGGAGCAGTTGGTGTCTGTATTACTTCAGGTGCTCTTTTGAAACACACTTAATAAATAAACTATTTTTCTCAGGATTGAGTAGGATGGATGGGTGAGGCAGCCAGGAAGCAGTGCTGTTTGAAGAGCCCAGTGGAACTGTAGAACCGGAAGCATCACCAGCTGGATGGGGGCTCACGTTCCAGGAGTCTGTGGTCATGAAGAGAGAAGCCACGGGGAAGATTGTGGCACCAAAGTAGAGAGAGAGCGGGGTGGGACTTTCTCTGGACCTTCCCCCTCCTGCTGGAGTCTCTCATTGGCGAACTCAGTTGGAAGTCAGCAGACAGAAGAGCAGAGATCAGAGGTCCTGGAGTTTGTGGGAGATAATCAGTTTCCAATGGAAGTGAACAGGGCAGAGAAATGCATTTCAGAGATATCTTCCATCTCAAGGTCCTTAAGCATTGCCTTTAGGATGCCCTCAACTTTCATAGCAGTGTCTGTCCCCTTGCAGCCAAACTTAAAAAAAAGCCAAATACCTGAAGAATATACATGACCGGCATATTTTATGAAAATTAAAAGGTGCTTGGGTTTTCTGGGAATATCCACAGGGTGAGGGGAATGCTCTCGAAAGACAAATGGTAAAAAAGAAGCTGTCCAGTGAGTCAGCACATCTTTATTGAGCTCCTGCTGTATGTATGTCTTTTTTTGTTTTGCTTTTTGGGTCACACCCAGCGATGCACAGGGGTTACTCCTGGCTCATGCACTTGGGAATTGCTCCTGGCGGTGCTCAGGGGACCATATGGGATGCTGGGGATTGAACCCAGGTCGGCCGAGTGCAAGGCAAATGCCCTACCCGCTGTGATATCACTCCAGCTCTGTATGTATGTCTTTATTGCGCTCCACTGTATGTATATCTGTTCTGCTGTAAGGGCAGACATACTTCTACCACAAAGCAGATATTGAAGGCAGCTAGTAAGCACAAGGGTAACTAATTCAAGATGTTATCCTGCAGGAAATCGATTAGATCTGGAACATATTATGTCCTAGCTGTGTGGTCTTCAATAACTTACTTGGCCTTTCTGTGTCTCAGTTCCATACCAGTACATAGGGATTAATGACTGAACCAGCCCAGTTGTATTGTTAAAAAAGATATAACTGGTTAAAACATGTAAACAATGGATTTAGTTCAATACCTAGCACTTGGGAGTTGTACATTTAAAAACTTCATTACTATCAAGAAATATTAAGTGCTAGTAAGTACTAGATGATAAAAGATATAATAATAAACATAGTAGACAATGGTAATTATGAATGTGAGGGAAGCTAGTGAACGTTAACTGGAAAATTAGTACTCAAAAACCTTATGATCTTTTGCTGGGCACAATTTCGTCCTTGGATAGCTTCAGATTTGAAATTTACGTCTATTTGAGGATACCTGCTAATTTCAGCCCTGGTAGTTTTTAACAAATCAAATCTATAGATTAAAAGTGATAAGAAAATGATAAAAGTAATTGAGGAGGGCAGAGAAGTGATATTTCCTTGCATAAAATATTTGAGATATAAGTAATTCAACTCTGATATTTCAGTTAGTACTCTTTTAGTACATTAGTACTTTTAGTACATTAATTCTTTTACAAAACATAAATTAATATACAAATGTCAATATTTTTAAAAATGACATTACTCTATCTTCTTGTACCAGAATAAACTTTTTTAAAAGGACGTTTTTATAAAACATCAGTTTAAGAAAATTTATAAGAGGAAATTATTTTGACTTTTTATTTCTTCAAACACATTGATATTTTTGGCAAAATATCTGCAGCTTTCAAAACAATGGGGATTAAACTAACATTTTCAGCAGAATGGAAAACTCCTCTATAGCTTATGTTCCTCTCCATTAGAACTCAGGAGCTTTTTTAATACTTGGGTGTTAATCTGTTATGTGTTTTGGACAAGAACAACTGAATCTGAAAAATTGTTGAGGGCATTCCTTTTCTATTTTCTTCCCCCCCCCCGCCCCCTTTTCCCTTTCTCTCCTACTATTTTTGAGCATAACTTAGCTCTTTATGTAAGAGAGGTTTTAGTTCAGCTTAGAATCAGTTACTGTGAAGAGTTTGTGTTTTCAAACCTTACCACCCCACCCCCACTGAGTAGAAAAATTCTCCTCTAGATATCTGGGCCTGACGTGGACAGCTTCCCCAGAGGAAATCTTACTCCTTGGGGGGAAACTCACTGATGTGAAGATGCTATCTTCATGTGGCTTCTGGCCGGCACCGCCAACGCTAAATTGTGTACTCTTCCACCCCAGGCGTGTCTGACACAGTGGCCCCACGGGGCTGGGTCAGCAGGAACAGAGTGACCATTGCAGTTCATCATTCTTTGCCTAAACGTAGAGAAAATAATATCATTATTGATTTCACCTTTTACTTCCTGCTGCAGACTGTGTTGTATGTACAGAGCAATTATTTGTTTTCAGGCATTAGGAATGTCTAGGAGGTAAAGAGGGATTCTCTGCTGCTCCGTCTGGGCAGGGCACTCACTGAATAATGAACACAGTGGAGAGAAAGGCCGCTCAAACCTCCTTGTTTGTTCAGTAATCACACGGAGACGATTTCCAGCATGCGTAAGATCAAGCATCCTTTAGACCCTTTTCTTTTTGTTGTAACTTTTAGGGGTTTCCATAGCACTCCCAAAGTACTGTGCCTTCTTTCAAAAATTAAATTAACTAAAAAGAAAAACGAGCTGTGCATTTCTGGGGTTTCCCCCGGTGGCTTTTCATCTGTTTAAACGAACCAGGGATTTTTCACATATTGACATAAGCATTCATTTGCTAATTTGTTAGACATTAAACTGCAGGCAGCCTTCCTGGGAATGTTGAATGAGACCGGGCCACTTGGGTCCTTGGGGCTGCCCATGCCAGCATCACTCCCTACACACATATGCTTCTCCCTCCTCGATCTCCTTAGATAAAAGTCAGTGCTGATCGCCTTATGGAAAGAATGAGTTAAATGGACCAATATTCTAGGCCTGGATCTGAAAACCCAGCCTTTTCAGAGGCTCCTTAGCACCTGCGGCAGCAAGGTCATTTGCACATACATAAATAAATAAATTAACAATGAATAAATAATTTAATCCCGGCCACACAATGCCACCTTGCAGATCTGCTCCTTTGCCGCTCCCAGTGAGTTTGTCCATTTCTAATTCTCTTTGATAAAGTCCTCAAATACTTGCAGACTGTCAGGCTCATTTTCTTATTGTTTTCGCTTGATTAGTTCTCTGTGACCTAAGGTTGCCCTTAAAATCCACATCTCTCGTGAAGACTCCGAAAGGGCTTCTTTTGAGCACCTCCCCGAAACAGGACAGAAAGTGCCTGCCCTTTCCACACACAAAAGCCGGGAATGGTTTCTGGTCACAAGCCTCCTGAAGCCGCCTTCCGTTCACCCGAGCGCAAAAATAACTCATTAAGGGCTACTGAGGTTTCTCCGCTTTCTGCAGTGCCCTGGGTGTGCCCGTGTCAGGTCTCCCAGGTCCCAGAGGAGTTGGGCCACTTCCCTTGAACATTGCCAGGCAGCCTGGTTGGTTACAGCCCCAGCTTGGCCCCAGCCCTTTTGCTTCTCGGGCTTTTAGGAAAGATACCTGACTTCCTGGGGTGTGAGGTGCTGGCGAGCAAGGGAGTTCCTCTTTTATAGATTTTTGTTTGTTTGTTTGTTTTTTTGGGGCCTACCATCATCTCAGAGGCTACTCCCTGGCATAGTGCTCGGGTTTGCTCCCAGTGGTGTGTGGAGGACTGTGCAGTGCCAGGAATGGAACTGAGCCTCCCATAAGCAGAGCTTGAAGTACAGCCTTTTGAGCTTTTCTGTCCTTTTTTTAAAACAAAAAACCTGGATAAGGATAACAATAATAGCTGGGAATTATCACGCTGGACAAGAACTGATGCTAAAAGTAGGTAAAGGGATATACCTGATAACCTTTCAGTATCTGTATTGCAAACCACAATGCCCAAAAGCGGGGTGGGGGGAGTGTAGGGGCATGGAGGGGGGATGGGAAGAGAGAGAGAGAGGGAGGAGGAGGAGGAGGAGGAGGAGAAGGAGGAGGAGGAGAGAGAGAGAGAGAGAGAGAGAGAGAGAGAGAGAGAGGTGCCTGCCCTAAAGGCAGGTTGGGGGTGCACGGGGCAGTGCAGTGATGTGAGGGGCCCTGGGGACACTGGTGCTGGGAAATGTATACTGGTGGAGGGATGGATGTTGGAGCACCATATGACCAATACCTAATCATGAACAGCTTTGTAAGGATCTATCTCACAGTGACTCAGTAATAAAATCTTATAAATTAAAATTAAAAAATTAAGAACCTGGGTAGCTAGTTCCTTATTTCCTCGACTAGAATGAATGTGGCAGCATTCTAACTATACCAGTTAAGGCCTCTGTGATCCTGTGTCAGGGCTGCACCCTAACCCAGGGCAGTTGAAGCCTCGCCCCGCTCTCATCACCACTGCCCTCTCACAGGTCATTCTCTTCTCTAAAAGAGAGTCAGCCGCTGAGTAGGGGGACCCCTGTGTTGGCCAAATGTGATAGCTTTAAGGAATGGGCTCCCACTTCCTCACTCTTGTTTTTATTTTTAAAAATTGCAAAGGCTGTTCTAATCGGTTCTTCAGCATCCTTCAAAACTTCTGGTAAAGTTTTCCATGATTGTGATTGTCAAGTCATCCGGGTGTTTAAGACAGCAGTTATTTTATTCTTCTTGCCAGGTCATCAGATAAAAACTTACTAAGTGAAGTTGCAGTTGTTATATAGCTGTGTACATTGAATACTTCAGAGAGATATTTATGAAAACTGTAGCACCATATGAAAGCTTGAAAGAGCTCCAAAACCTAATGAAAATCTACGTGATTAAGTATTAGAATCTTGTATTATTTCCTTTTATGTATGGTATATGTTTAAAAATGAATTTGGACATATTTTGATGCTCTCAACAGCTTTGTAAGACAGATGACTTAGGCTTAATTGAAAAAAAAAGCTAAGAATTTCTCTCATCGAGGCTGGATGGCAAAAAAAAATGAAAGTAATGAATGCATTGTTTGGAAAATATGTCAAAAGCTCCCTAAGAAACTGTGGGAAGCCAACTCTTCTTCCTCTTAACGTTATGGTCACTGCTATAACCAGAAGCAAGACCCAGTAAGAAAATAATCAGGCACAGATAAAAGCCAACAAATGGTTTCAGACTCATTCCTGACTGTAAGAGGATCCTATTCTCTGGGGAAAACAGACCCCCAACCAAGGCTAGATAAGACACCAACTGAGGGCCCCGAGGTATGGGTTAGTAGCTGACAGTATCTGCCTTGCTGGTGTGAGGCTGTGGGTTTGATCTCGGGGATGCCCTGTCCCATGGTGCTGCAGCTCTGCTCCCTAGGACCCCTATGGCCAGCACAGGAAGGTATATGGGAGGGTTGCAGCTAAATGCGTGATCTCTTGTGAGCACCAGAACTTAAACATAGGTGAACACTGAAGCCAGGAGTGCTCAGGTACAACTCAGGGACTCCAAGTTGTCAAGAATAAGGTCTGAGAATTGAGTCTGTAGATCTGGATTACGTGTTGGTTTATTAATGCCCCCTTTTACAAAATGTATTTTGATCACGTTACCTTATTTGAATATTTTAAAATAATGTTTGCTTATTTTTTCTTTGTTTGGCTTTCTCTCCCTGATACCTACTGTTCAGTTAATACATAAAATGATTCTTTTTGGGAGGTGGAAAGGTGGTAGGCAATAACTGAAAAAAAAAAAAAAACCTCAGGAGCTCCCCCTGCTGTTTTACAGCTGACACTACAAGCCCTATTCAATTTTATTTTAACTTATTTTATTGAGGTTCTGTGATTTATTAATAATGGTTTCCTGTGTACATCATTCCAACACCACAACCATCACCAGTGTGACCACCTCCATTACTCAAGGTCCCCAATGTCCCCTTGGCTCTTTATTGCTATCTTGATGCATATCTTTATTGTCCCACATATAAAAGAGATTGTTTTTTATCTCTTTCTTTCTAACTGACTTCACTCGGCATATTTCCCAATTCACCTATAATATAGCAAATGGTGTGATTTTTTTCTTGGTGGGATATAGTACTACAGTGTATATTACTAGTTCTTTTTTTTTTTTCTTTTTGGGTCACACCCGGCAATGCACAGGGGCTCATGCACTCAGGAATTACTCGTGGCGATACTTGGGGGACCATATTGGATGCTGGGAATCAAACCTGGGTCCACCGAGTGCAAGGCAAATGCCCTACCCGCTGTGCTATCGCTCCAACCCCTATATCACTAGTTCTTGATCCATCCATCCAACCATCCATCCATCCATCCATCCATCCATCCATCCATCCATATTTGGGCATTTTGGTTGTGTAATAAAGGAACCCTTATCCACTATTGGTTGGAATGTCATCTGGTTCAGACTCTATGGAAGTAAATATGGAAATTCTTTAAAAAAATAGGAATTAAATTCCCATAATGACCCAATGATACCACTCCTTAGCGGTTTCCCCCAAACACAAAAGCATTATTCAAAAGGGTATATGCACACCTCTGTTAATCTCAGTACAATGGGCCATTCAATTTTCAACACTAAAGTGCAAGAAGAGAATCCCTTACTGATTTGTTTAACCTAAGAGGTATATTAATACTTGTTACCTTTCACTCGAAAGTTTGCAAAATTGAAAAGCAAAGGAAGGTTTTTTTTTCTGTAGTTCAGTTTCATTTATTACAATTGTTATTTCATTTATTTCCAATTGTTACATAATATTCTGCATGGGAATAAAACACACTGTACAT
This sequence comes from Sorex araneus, assembly GCF_027595985.1. Lineage (NCBI taxonomy): Eukaryota > Metazoa > Chordata > Mammalia > Eulipotyphla > Soricidae > Sorex > Sorex araneus. Next base: position 318,765,320 of record NC_073302.1, on the reverse strand, counting down.
TTTACTGGCTATGACTTAGGTTATTTGCTGTTTTTGGAGAATTGTAAATGGTGTTATTAGCAGCGTGTGAGTGTGTGTGTGTATGTGTGTGTGTGTGTGTCCTTATGCTTAAGTATTAGCATTCCTCTCAGGTATATCACTGTCACTGTCACTGTCATCCCATTGCTCATCGATTTGTTCAAGCAGGCACCAGTAACATCTCCATTTTGAGACTTGTTGTTACTGTTTTTGGCATATCGAATACACCACATAAAGCTTGCCGGGCTCTGCCCTTCAGGCGAGATACTCTCGGTAGCTTGCCGGGCTCTCTGAGAGGGGCGGAGAAATCTAACCCGGGTCGGCCACATGCAAGGCAAACACCCTGCCGCTGTGCTATCGCTCCAGCCCCTCGGTATATAACTCAGTAAATTCTGTTGTACATTATGACCAACTCTTTGTAAGAAAATTGAACCAATGTAAGTTTTCCTGAATCTTCAACCCTTGCTCATTTAGCATTTTATCTGGACTGTCACTTAAGCCAGCACCAAAGACTGGACCCTTCATTGGGTCAAATAAACAGGTCTTTACCACTTCAGGAAAACTGCCAAGAAGAGCAAAGCAATGAACCAGGACTTTACATCAGAGCTGAGGTGGAGTGACTAAAACCTAAAAGGGGTATTTTCAGCCATCCCACGTTTTTTGTTTGTTGTGTTCCTATTTGGGGCCACATCAATCAATGCTCAGGGATAACTCCTGGCTCTGCACTCAGGAATCACTCCTGGCATGCTTGGGGTACTATATGGAGTGGCAGAGATTGAACCCAGGTCAATTGTGTGCAAGGCAAATGTCCTTCCCGCTGTATTATACCTCTGGCCCTGAGAGAGATCATTTTCTACCTGACATCTAGACTGATTTCACTATTATACCCACTAGTTAAGTTCATGTGGTATAAATTTGCATGGTTTCATCTTTTTTGTTTATAATTAATTTGTGTACATGCACCATCACAGTTTCTTTAACCACTCATATGTAATTGACGAGCACTTGGGTTTCTCCAGATCTTGGCTATTGTGAATAGTGCTTCAGTGAACATAGGGGTGTATATTTCTTTTCAAAATAGTGGTTTTGTGCCCTTGGGGTATTTTTTTTAACTGAACAAGGTGAAAACCAAACTACTCTCCAGAAGATGCACATTGGGGTTATAAAGCTATATTCATAAATTTTTTTAAAAAAGTGATTGCTGTAAAAATGAAGCTAGAGGTTACTTTGTTGGGGTGAGGGGCTGGGATTGGGTTTGAACTTCACATAAATGGCAAATACCATCCTTGACCAGCACAGTATGTCAGTCAAAAGGTGTTTGCCTTAAAATAAATTGGTGAGACAATAATTTGTTTTGTGGTTTTCTGTATCTTCATTTTGTTCATCAATACAAATATCTTTAAATGGCTAGTCCTTATTAGACATCTACTACCTTATCTCTTTATTGTCCAAACTTGAGTTGCCATAATTTAGCAATATAATTTGGTTATGTTTATCTCATGTTTCTATTCTTATGTATATCTAATTTATACTACTGAAATCATTTATGATTCATTTTTATACCACACATTTATTTATAAATGTTTTTATAAAGATCAATTTTAGTGACTAAGTATCACCCCCCCCCTGTATAATTGGATCTTTGAGTTGCTTCTATTACTGTAGGTAATACTTGTCATTTATGTCAAGTTTGGAAATTAGTGTTTGTTTAATAATGATGTATTGTTCTAACTTAATAATAGCACATTTTAGTAGGACTAGTAAGAGGCCCTATTCAATTAAACTGAAAAAAAATCTTAGAGATTATGCTACTCTAAGGAAATACTCCCATTTGTTATTTTAACATTTTTGTTTGTTTGGGGGCCACACTTGAGGGCACAAAACACAGAATTACTCCTCACTCTGTGCTCAGGCATCACTTTTGACAGGCTCTGGTGATGAAATGCAGTGCTGGGGATTGAATCCAGCAGATGCAAGACAAACATCTTCCTGTTGTGCAAGGCAAACATCTTACTTGTTCTGCAAGGCAAACATCTAATCCATTGTAATATGTCCCCTCCTCCCCCATATATTTAACTTTCTACTTGGTGCTAACCCCGCTGAGTTCTGGTGCTGAAAATTAAACATCATGTCATGCCCTTTCAAAAAGCTCAGAAACAATCATTAAAACGCAGAATTATGAAACTCAAGGGAAGTCATATTTGGCTCCAATTCTTTATAGAAAACGCCTATGCGAAAGTCACAGACACCCGTCTGTCTCTTCCCAGTCTTGCACTGAAACTGGAAGCTTTGTCTAATGAAATCTTAAAACAATCCACAATCCACTGGCCATTTGGGATTAACAGGAATTCCTCAAAAATTCATCTTGGTTGCACAGAAAGTTTCATCGTCAAAAAGCTATTAAAGCTCTTTCTTGCTGTAACTCCCTTTTCTTTTCCACTTCACCTGGTTAAACTTCAGGCTTCAGGATCTGAAAAAAATGAAGAGAATCACATTCTCTGACTCACTTGGCCAGTTGGTTACCACTACTCTGCCCCTTCCTTTCATCCCCATGCCTTTATTTTTTTGTTTGATTTTGGTTTGGGGGCACACCCGGCAATCCTCAGGTGTTAGTTAATCCAGGCTCTTTACTTAGGAATCACTCCAGGGGGTGCTTGGGGAAATGTACGGGATGTCAGGGATCCCTTGCCAGATCACTCTGGCCCCTGTTGTTTTGTTGTGCTGTGTTTGTTTTCTTTAGCATTTAGTACACTTCAATAATTGCTCACCTAATTTCTTCCCCCATTAGACCATGTAACTGCTGTCAGGACTCCTTTCACTTTACACCCCATTAACTCATCCCTGGTGTCTATAGGCACTTAAAGTGTGTTTGTCAAGTGCCTCCCGGGGTTATTGTACAAGTGTGATGATTAACACAGAGAAATGCTGACAGAGATTGGGACAAAGTGTCCTCAAAGATCTTAAGTGGGAACTGGAACTTTCCAGGTCAAGATGGAGGTGAGGTGGTTAGCATGATGGAGAAATGACTTTCCAGAGAGCATATGCGCATGGGGAGAGCTTAGCGAGTTCAAGAAACTGCAAGTATTTTGGAAGAGGCTAAATCAGCGTGTTATCCTGACCCAGTGACTCCATAGGCATAACGTGCCAGAAGGGTGTGGTCCAGAGAACTGTTGAATAACCCCACACGTCCTGCAGTACAGCCTTGGGAAAGCACTCAGAGGCTGATAGCTTCTGACTCTTTGTTTGTTTCTCTTGGATGTTCATGTGTGATTTCACTAACGCGTTCCAAGAACTTGACTGATGTTACGTGGGATTTGTTAGCACATCAGGTGGTGCAGTGGGAGTGGATGTGAGTGCGGAGAATGCTGGGAAGGAGTGCCAGCCAGGGAGTCTTACACCAGAGAGAGGTGGCGCAGCTTTGTTTACTCATAGAACTGCCATCTTTAAGTGAAAATGCTCCATGTATGTATGTTCGTGGACCATCTTTTAAAATTGGTTAAAAACCCTGGTGATAGCGACAGCTTCCAGGAGGTGTAAGCTGACTGAGGAAGAGTGAGATGGAGACTTGGATTTTTCACTCTGTCCCCTTTCATGTATTCTCAACCTTTGACACCTTTCACTGTATAGGCTATTCGGACTTTGAAAAATTAGTGTGTGTAGAGAAAGTCTTTCTTGAGGCAGGAGCAATAGCACAGTGGGTAGGGCGTTTGCCTTGGATATGGCGGACCCAAGTTTGATCCTAGGCATCCTATATGGTACTCTGTGGCACTGCCAGGAGTAATTCCTGAATGCACAGCCAGGAGTAACTCCTGAGCATCGCTGGGTGTGACCCAAAAAGAAAAAAAATGGCTCTTTTTATAGAAACACTGGAAATACTAGTGCTTATATCTGGCTGGTAAAAGTATTTTTATGTCTTTAGACTTTCCTACATCTTTCCAACTTTCTACAGTGAGCATATATTATTTTTGTAATGAGTTTATTAAGGTTTTGTTTTGTTTTGTTTTGTTGCTTTTTGAGTCATACCTGGTGATGCACAGGGGTTACTCCTGGCTTTGCACTCAGGAATTACCCATGGCGGTGCTCAGGGAACCATATGGGATACTGGGAATCAAACCCAGGTCAGCTGCATGCAAGGCAAATGCCCTATCCGCTGTGTTATTGCTCCAGCCCCAAGGTTATGTTATTTTAAAATTTTTTTATTGTATCGCCATGAAAAAAGTTACAAAGCTTTCAGTTTCAGGTCTCAGTCATTCAATGATCAGATCCCCATCCCTTCACCAGTGCACATGTTCCACCACCAAGAACCCCAGTTTACCCCCCATCCAACCCCCCACCTCTGTGGCTAATGATCTTCATTTTATTCTCTTTACACTTTAAATACATTTAATATTTCAACAGAAAACTATTATTATTTAGAATTTCCCCCCAACAATCAAACCTGCTGAAAAGGTATCATTTGATAATTTGTTTTCCATTGCTGAGAATGAAGAATATATGAGCTTGCGTGGCCACAACAGCAGCTGCATGGTTTTGGATTTCTGATATTTTAGCTCAGTTCACAGTTTTGTGTGCGACTGCTCCGGATCTCGTCTGGGCAGAGAGCATGCCGGTAACACCCCCATTCCAAGATTTCCTTCTCGCCACATCACTGCAAGCTCGTACTTCTGGGTAGTGGGTTCTAGAAGATGGCGGTCGCTACATGGGTGCCACCACCGCAGTTGCCTCCACCTTCACCAAAAGAAACAGTTGAAAGAGAAAAACCTTTCCCCTCCCGGGGTGGCATGGGGTTGTAGCTCAGTTCACAGTCTAGATGCATTTCTATAAGAAGCCACTGGGTGCCAAAAGTGGTTAGTAGCCCTCCAGGATCATTGTCTTTAAGGAGCAGAGGAGCTGGTTCATGTGATCTCGTCTGGGTGGAGAGCCGGTTATGTTATTTTTAAGAAACTGAATTTTAGAAGGGACCAGTATTGACACTGACAGTTGGAAATGATCACTCCGGATAAGAATTGAGTGCTAAATGTAGGTAAAGTGATAAACATGCTAACCTTACAGTACTGCAAATCATAAGGACCAAAAGGAAAGAGAGAGATAGGGGGGGGGGAGAAAGTGTTTGCCCTAGAGGCAGACTGGGTGTGGCGAGTGGATGGAGAGAAATTGGGGACATTGGTGGTGGGAAATGCTCACTGGTGAAGGAACATTGTATGATGGGTGTTGGAACATTGTTTCACTGAGACACAATTATGAACAACTTTGTAACTGATTATCTCACTATGATTTAATTAATTTAAAAAAAAACGCAGAATTTTAGGGAATGTGCATTAGTATATCCAAATGTTTAATTTACTGTGGACCACAATTTTACTCAGGAGGAGTATCCCTAAACTTAGATTCCAATCGTACTAATTTAAGACAGTATGAAATGTTCCTGATTGTAGCAGTTGTTGCAATGAAGAAAGGGCATTGGATTGGGAAACAAACTCTAATTCAAAGTCTTGCTCTGCCATAGAATGACTGCACTCTTCTGTGGAATATAAAGTAACATAATAGGAGACTAACACCTAACGATAGTAGAGAGAAGGGCCAGGAGGATTGCTCCACAGCTTGGAAGCCAATGTCATGTGCTGGGGGAAAAGGCAGCTGGGATAGAGAAGGGACCACTAAGTAAATGATGCTTGGAGGGCTCGCTTGGGATGGTAGATGTGTGCTGAAAGTGGACTATGGACCAAACATGATGACTGCTTAGTACCTGTATTGCAAACCATAACACCCCAAAGGAGAGAGAGTAAGAGGGAATATGCCTGACACAAAGGCAGGGGATGGAAAAGGGTGGGGGTGGCTGGAGGGATACTGAGAACATTGGTGGTGGAGAATGGGCACCGATGGAGTATTCAAATATTGTATGACTGAAACGTAATCATGCAAGTTTGTAAGTCTGTAACTATCTCATGGTAATTCATTAAAATAAAAAAATATTTTTTAATATTCTCCTAAAAAAAAAGCCTTGCTGTGCCACATGATGATGTAATTTTGGACAAAAAAGTCCTCAGTCCTCCTCTGAAAACTGTGAGTGACACATCTGCTGCCCAGGACAGAGGTGGCTGTGGAGGAGAGATGTGG